>NW_015378122.1:0-104950 GCF_001204775.2 Aspergillus nomiae NRRL 13137 | reverse complement strand
AAAAATCCCAACCGTATGACTACGTAGTAATCTGTTCGGAAAGCTTTTTCCTTCTTTGACACCGATCATCGAACTCGTATCGAACTCGTGCATGCACGTAACCGCGTCCCAATCCCCTCCCTCTCTCTTTCCCTCTCACGAGTCACCTTTCCCTGTCCAATATACAACATAATATTCGGCCGGGATGGCCATTGACGAGGTCACCCCTGCGCCGCAGGTGACGGAAACCGCTGCTGGAAACGACGGTGATAAGATTAGCATCAAGCAGAGCACGAACCCTCTGAAGAAGTTTGGCAAGAAGAAGGATGGCAATGGAAATGAAGATGTGGAGAAGGATGGAATTGGAGGGGATACGCCGCCGCATGACTTGCAGCGCAGGCTGAAGAGCAGACATTTGCAGATGATTGCTATCGGTCAGTCAGGATCTGATATACAAAGTGATCGGAACTGGGTTTAACCATGACACAGGTGGTACAATTGGAACGGGTTTGTTCATCAGTAGTGGAACAGCCATCGCACACTCTGGCCCGGCGGGTGCCTCATCGCCTATATCTTCGTTGGTTCGATTGTGTTCTCGGTCATGTCCTCACTAGGTAAGATACTGGTGGTCCTGAGATCAGATAACGTGCGGGGTACTAATCCATGGCAGGTGAGGTCGCAACGTATCTTCCCATCTCCGGTTCTTTCACCTCCTACACCGCACGACTCGTCGATCCCAGTCTGGGATGCGCCATGGGTTGGATTTATTGGTTTAACTGGGCTTCGACATACGCTGTGGAACTGACTGCCACCGGTCTGATTGTTCAGTATTGGGACGATAAACTGTCGGTAGCCATCTTCATCGCCATCTTCTGGGTAGTGATCACCCTTCTCAATTTCCTCCCGGTTGGTTTCTATGGAGAAATCGAGTTCTGGTTTTCGATGATCAAAGTGCTCACCGTCCTGGGATTCATGATCTTCGCTATCTGCATTGACGCTGGCGTTGGAAAGCAGGGCTACCTTGGATTCCACACGTGGAAGGAGCCCGGAGCATTTGCTCCCTATCTGATCGACGCGTCCAATCCGGTGTCCAAGTTCGTCGGTTTCTGGGCCGTGCTTGTGCAGGCCGGTTTCTCCTACCAAGGTACCGAGCTGGTTGGTGTCGCCGCTGGTGAGACAGAGAATCCGGAGAAGACCGTGCCCTCGGCCATCCGCAAGACCTTCATCCGTATTCTCGTCTTCTTTGTCCTGACCATCTTCTTCATGGGCCTGCTGGTCCCCTACGACAACCCCAACCTGATCACCGACTCCAGCGACGCCTCCGCCTCCCCAATGGTCATCGCCGCGAAGCTCGCCGGCGTAAAGGTCCTGCCCAGTCTGATCAACGCCGTCCTCCTAACCGTGGTCCTCTCGGCCGCCAACTCCAACGTCTACAGTGGCAGTCGTGTGCTCCTCGGCCTGGCTCAGGAAAAGTTTGCGCCCCCAATCTTCGGCTGGGTCAGTCACCGTGGTGTGCCCTATATTAGCGTCGCCTTCACGGCCGCCTTCGGACTTCTCGGGTTCATGAACGTCTCTGAATCCGGTGGAAAGGTCTTCAACTGGCTGGTCAACATCTCCAGTGTGGCTGGATTCATCTGCTGGACGTCCATCAGTCTGAGTCACCTGGCTTTCATGCGTGCCCTGAAGGCGCGCGACATCTCCCGTGACACCCTACCCTACAAGGCCGCCCTCCAACCCTACCTGACATGGTACGGACTCTTCTTCAGTGTCCTGATCATCATGACCCAAGGATTCACGGCCTGGATTCCTACCTTCAATGTCTCGGATTTCTTCGTCGCCTACATCTGCGTGATCATCTTCGTGGTGCTGTACCTGGGCCACAAGATTTTCTACCGCACCCATTTCGTGCACCCGCTCGAAGCAGACTTGCAATCGGGCCGCCTCCAGAACTACTCCTGGGAAACGGCGAGGCCGAAGACCTGGCAGGAGCGGCTTCGCGAGAGTCTTTAAATTAAGTATAATACCCCGTGCTCTGCGGTGTGATTTCACATCAAGGGGCCTGGCATGGCAGCTGTGCGTGCATAGAGGAAGCTGCTGCGCTCTGGGCTCTCCGCCCGGAGCAGGCATTCGTGGAAGAAGCGTCTTTTACATTCCCGTTTACATATAGCAACAGTGGAGTTTTGGGTGTTTTGGGTGCATATCTTTGATGATTGGTATGTGATCATGCGATCATGTGTATAGTGTTTCTTATATCCATGTATATGATAGACAGGAGATAGTTATTGAATAATCATACAGCAAGCATTGTGCATAAATACATAAAGTTCTTTCAGTGAAATCATGCCCGCTATAACGCCCACACCCAACGGTCTACATACAAACGCCTACAACCATCTAACACAGCCCAACCCACCGCTATCAGATAGCAAAAGTTTCAAATCCACCGCAAAGCCCTCGCCACCACCGACACCCCCCCCAAGAAGACCAGTCACGCCGGTAAGCACCACCAAAATCCCATACTCCGTCCCATAAGCCCCCCACGCTTGGCCCTCCCACAACCTCGTCTTCAACAACGCCTCACTCAACGGCCCACTAATCACATTCCCGATGCCGCGGCCCGTCTCCAGAAACGCAAAAACCATGCTCACGTCCGCAGACGGATGGCTCTTCCTGACCTCCGCCGAAGTCGCAGCCCACGATGACGAAAAACTGGCCCCCGTGCACGCGTACACGATCGTAAAGAGATACAGCGGCGCGAGGTGCACGCTCAGCCCCCACAGCAGGAACGTGGAGAACACCCCGCCCACCGTGGAAATGAGGATGCATTTCGTGACGTGGTACCGATCTGCCAGCCATCCGATGAGGATGCAGCCGAAAATGGCTGAGATGTTGAACACGGTGATTGTGGAGGACGCCGCGAGGCCCTTGGCGCCGAGCAGCCCCGCGTAGCTGGGGAGGAAGAGCTGGGGCACGAAGAAGCCCAGCGATTGGACTACGTTGCAGGCTTGGTAGATGAGGTAGGTGCGGTTGCGGTGGAAGCTGAGGTCCAGCTGGTGCAGGTTGGTGGTTGTCCGGGGGAGACGTGGTCGGTGGAACAGCATGAAGGGCGCTGCGAGGAGGAAGATTGCTACCGAGCAGATTCGGAGGGTGGTTTGCCAGCCATAGGCGTCCAGGAGGGATTGGAGGATCAGGGGGAAGATTATCCCCGTTAGGCCGGAACCGCTCTGTGTGGTTGGTTAGGTGTTAGTGTTGGGGTGTTTGGATAAAGGGGGGGAGGGAGGTTGGGTGCGTGGTTTACCCAGACGATGCCGAAGGCGAGGCTTTTCTTTTTGACGAACCAGTCTGGCATGAAGAGGATCGATGGCGCGTAGGCAAAGCAGCCTGCGGTGCCGTATGCGATGCCTTGGGACAGGATTAGGTGCGTGACGTTTGTGGAGAATGAGCTCAGGGCCAGGGAAAGCGATAACACTACGAATGCTATCGAGGATGCCCATCTTTGCAGTCGAGGAAGGGCTATCAAGATGGCCATCACGATGGGGGATAGCAGGTACGCCATGCCCTGTTGCTATTAGCAGGTCGACATGTACCTATGGGGCGGGATACTCTAACTGACCATTGCGCAGGTCCCTATCGCAGCTATAGCATGGGACCCTTGGAATGCCGGGTCATTTCGATAGTAGTTTTGAAATACACCGAAACATGCGGCGAATCCTAACGCAGCTCATTGTCAGATGCTATTGTAGCAGGTCAGACATGGTTAACTCACCCCAAACGGTGCCTTCCACCACAAAGCATGCCGCTAGGAAAAGCCAAGCGTGGAGTCCTCCATCTACTGGAGGCAGCTTGGGGTCATGGTATTCGCACTCCAAGTCGAAGGTCTGGGAGGATTCCGTCGGGGATGGAATCCTCGACTCTTTGCAGAGAGCCTGCGGAACCTTTTCAGTATCCATGGCCTCCATTTTGTGATACTACCAGTTGAAGAGCAGAACTAGGGGTTACCTCAGATGGGCTGAAACATAGGGCCAACACGGGGTATGGTTGTCCAAATAAGAGTGTTCTCCATGATGAATTCTCTCCATGCGAATTCGCCTCTGAATATGGGCTGAGCTGTGAAATAAGATAAACAGGTTTATCCCTTGCAGGACGGACCTTTATAGACCAAGTAGGTAGTAAAGTTGTCGATCATTGCGATTCTAATGTCCGAGGAATGCCCCTTGCCTATTCTGCAAGTAATAACTTTCCACCTTGGTGATCTTTGGTATACTTTGGCTCGGAATTCTCACTTACTAATTTTAGGTGGGGAAAACTACTGCAGGTCCAAGGGTATGGGCCCAGTCTTGAACTACGTCAAAGGCAGTTTATGGGGAACAGAACGCGCGGCCGTCTCAGTCGTTGACATGTAAATAGGATGCAGCCCTTTGTCTGATACATACTTGAATTGAAATTTGTAATTGAAACAGCATCATCCACGTGAGGAAGTAGGACGTCATCTCCCCGGAATGCTGGCTAAAGTACCCAAAAGGAGGTTATGGGAGATCACGCCGACTGACGCATACCATGTTTGGAGTGCTATTTAACCAATAGATTACACAGGACTTGGTCATACAGCTCCTACTACAACCAGAATGTAAGGTTGTATGGACTTGGCACCGTAGCCATTACTATCGACAACATCAGACTTCGCCTCACCATAACCACAAGAGCCATGTCTTGTGCAAGCTAACGCAAGCGTTTGAGTGCGTCGTCACCCTTGTCTGCAGCTAGTTCGAGCCAGGAAATGACGGACTTAGCTTTTCTATTAATTTTTTGCGTAAATAGAATCTGTTTTCCTTGTCATTCTGATTAACTTGATAGAAATACAACAACGGGGTAGGTGTCTCAGCCTTAAAGTATCTCATCGGCAGGCGAATCTTTTGAGAGTAGCATGACAGAAATTCCAGCTGTGACGGTTGTGTCTTAGCAGACACTTTACTTACCCTTTTTTTTTTTTTTTTGAATTGTTCATCTAGTTGAAATTGCCATCATCTAATGTTCTCGTTCGTGGATTTCTTCCGGTAAACCCTAGGAGCAATCAAGCCCTCCTCCTTTACTCTCATCCCTGTCTTATAATACAGTAGGTCTTTCTACATAATTGTGTCGTCAATGTATTTTGACATTTAGTCGTTAGAATAGTCACATTCATGCTGCTCTGTCATTAGAAAAGAGCTGCTGTTGTGGGGACTGTACGATGCAAAGAAATGCTCGAAAAATAAATTAGGATCAAGTACCAACCGGTAGGTAACAGGACAGAAAGCGCATAGCATAATCACAAATACAACTTGTACAACTTTAATCACGACAATTCAGCAGAAAAACGCCTACTTAATTATCTAATGTATGGAACTACTGGTTCAACAATACAGTATGTCTCGAAAATGAAGCTATACTCTTAGATTGTTTCCCGAACCTTAATTAGGAACACTAATACATTTTCGGGGGTTTTCCGGAGTACCTATCTGACAACATAGTGTTCGATCAGCCAAGCCCTTGTTGGTGCTTGTTGACCTATCTGCTCCTGCCGCCTTGAAATAGAACTTCCAACAGGATAACAATGCCTCCCATAAACGCACCCTTAGTGGACATTGATCCCTCCAGAATTAATATTATTAGGGAGATTGTGCAATCTGACGCGTCTTCAATATTCGAGGTACATGTGGATGGACAAAACTATGCATTGAAACTCTTCCACAATGACGGCGATCCTTAATATACCGAGAAAGGTCGTGATCTAAACCGATTTCGCTGTGAATCCAAGGCATACGAGAAGCTCTTTACTTCTGGTGTCTGTGAACGCCGCTTCGTTCCAAACTTCTACGGCTACATCAATGAAATGGATCCGGATGCATTCCATCCTACTCTCCAAGGTTTCGCCAAAGACAAGTTAAAGCCGAGTGCAATATTGCTAGAATATCTCCCAGATACAGAGAGCTTAAACTGCGTGAACTACTCAGATACGCTGTATTCCCAGGCAATCGAGGGTATGAAGGCAGATACACAGTGCCGGTGTTCACCACCGGGACATCTACCCCAAAAACATTCTCATTGTTCATGGAAACCCCGATAGACTGGTCTGGATTGACTTTGATGTTGCAACGACCTTCACCAACTTTGGATCTGAACAGAAGGCGCTCTGTGACCACGAAATTGCGCTTGTAAAGGGGCTTGGGGATGCACTAGTAAGGGCTCCTTTGTTATCTATAACGATATAACTATAGGAGGTATCTAGCGTACTGACGATGAATACAGAAAGATGACCAGGATAATGGACTCCCCCCGAATACAAAGTTTTATTGATAGTTTCATGGGTTTTTAATGATTCTGATCATATTTCATGGCGTTTAGGCGGTCTTGTACAGTCGGAGTCGAAAACATATTCCGAATTCTTTCTTGGGCTGTATCATAATGCCATAATCTGTATCCGGATGGTTTACAAACAATCCCTGCTTGGTGGTATTGTACTGAATTATATTATATTGTTAAATAAGTCGTTGTAGAAACGCCGTATATGTTCTTACAAATTTGTCGAATATTCTAGATGAGGTCCTAAACACGTGAGTCAAATCTTGCTCTGTTTTCTTCACCATAACTCGATTATTTGATTGATACCTCCACTCGATCTGGTAGCGGACACAATCCGGAGGTTGTTCAGCCCATGTACCCCCATTTGGATCGAAATGAATTAGCCGGACGGGTGTAGAAGGAAGGGTGAACGTTCCTCAACTATGAAGGGCAGACTACAGTGTTAACGGTCCAAGTAACCAAGGTAGGGGCATACGAGGAAGTCTGTTCCCGTGGATAAAAATAGCGCAACTGTTTATACTTCTTTCTTTGTTTCAACTTTCAAGAGCCCCAACCAAAATTACGCCAAGCTACTTTTGGACTGTTTTCCGGAGCCTTGTTACCAGCCTCTGTCTTGAAACGTAATAATGTGGCGACTAACTGAGCGTGTTTGATCTCCCTTGTATCCTGCCATACAAGCGCATCTCTTGCCAGACATGGATAATGCATCCTTCCACCACTCGGAGAGCATAGAGCAGATGTGTTCGCAATCAGGGGCTAAGCTGGTATATTTACCTCCATATTCACCGGATCTGAATCCAATTGAGGAGCTATTCTCCGAGCTAATGGCCTTTATAAAATGGCATCGGTAAACCCGTGAAGACAACCCTGACCAGGGATTTCATTATGTCAGGGATTGTGCCTATAGTGGATCCTTACAGTGTATATAGCTTCCGCTATATAGTTGCATCATAGTTAAAAAATCAACAACCTTCACCAGTCAAGAGTTCAGATGGTAGCACTAGTGCATAAAAACCCAGCGATTTTCCCCCTTTTCATTAATTTCTGCAGTTGAACGGAAGATTTACATTTTCAACATCATGTTCCAATGGCTGGGAAATAGTAGTAGGAAGAGCCAAGTGCTTTCTAGAGCACTTTACACTGTAGTAATCACCAGATGTACAAGCACCAAAGGGGGTAAATTCATCGTCTGGTCCACGTTTACGTTCCTTAAGAGGCTCCTAATTCTCGGTCAATCGAGGTTCCAACACATGTATGCATGCAAGCACCGCTCACCTCATGCTTGACCAACGCTCTCAGCCAGTCGAATTTGTACTCAAGACCTCCGACAAATACTGCATACTCACCCTATACTCATATGATTAGCAATGTGTACACTTGTACTGTGTGCAAGACCTCCGTGTTTAAGGGCTAATTGTACTCACCTCGTCAGGTTGACGAGGGAAGTCTCGAATTGCACCTGTGTTGGTAGCTAGAGACCAAAACCCATGGCCTGTTAGCCTCCCAGCGCAGAATGCATCTGCATTCACGCCAATCCCAAGCTTGTTATTGCTTCCTCTCCAGGTTATTATGGAGCAATGATGAGTAGTATAAGCTTCGGTGATAATGAAAAGCCCATGCTTTTTCACATCTTGACCATATTCACCACTTTGGATAATTGCTGACCCATTCGACCTACACCACGTATCGAAGATCTTTGGATAAGAGAATGAAGCCAATTTTACTGGTTCAACAAGTAGAATCGCTCCAAAATCCTTGGACTTTTCGAAGTTCAGATTAACGCCCGCCGATACCGGGGCATTAGGCATCCTTGGGTTTGTTAAGTCCTGGAAGAGCCGTTTCCGGAACATGATACTTACTGCATATCGGCTTTCACATCTATTCCACAGCACTTGACCGTTTTCCCGTACATTGGGCCCCAGTTCTGACGCGGCGCAATTGTCAGTGGTCCTAAATCTTCGATTGCTGTATAGTGGGAATCGCCAGGCCGAATGGATGGAATGTCAAGGAGTTTCTTCCATCTCCCACGGTTATCAAAATAGCCACAACTCCCTGGAGTTAGGTCTGTTGCTGGATGGAACACAGGCGTTCCAATGGACAAGCTATCCAATGACCTGGTATACTGCTGGTAGTCATTTGTATCCGCCATTATTTTTGGAGGGAAAAAAAGGTGGATTATACTGGGTGAATGATTTAGAAGACCTCTGAAGGAGTTACAACCGAACTTCCTGAAATACTTTCGACGGTGGCAATCTATTTAGACTGATCCAAACTTGCAAAGCTTCTCAAAAAGTCTCGACGTCTGTTTCCGTGATCATGATACAGGTCTTACAATAAAATCATGGATCAGCAGGTGATTGACTAGGAACTCTCTTTTAGAGAATCTAGATCATTGCCTCTGCTGATAAGATGTAAAATTGACCAATGTGGTTCATTAATTTTAAGTTTTATGGTTTTGAGGTTCAATTATGCTGCTTCCCAAGACCAAAGACGTCTTGTCATACCACCAAGGCTCCGCTCCCATGCTTACACCATCAAAAATAGTGCGCGTGATTCAAGGAGCCAATTTTTCAGAACAGCACATGTATAAAGACTCGATAGCCAACCAATTCAATCCGATGAGGCGCTCAATGTGGTCTGATAATATCATAAGACTTTGTAACCAGTCCATTATATCAGTATGATGAGCACACTTCTTCTTACCAGTGTGGCATTTTATCCCCATCACCGTCTCCACTAAGTGACATAACAGGACACTTATTGACACTTATGCCCATGTCTACGACTCAAAAATTATTTTCACTTCACGATATATATTGCACAGCATGTCTGACACGGACGCAAACTCCCCAAACGCCGCAATTGCAGATTTGCGAGAGACGTTAGGCAAGGTGGAGGATGCCGCCAACGCAGCGTTCCCAAACTCCGCGTCTCGATATACCTCGACATATGTCCTTCTGCTCTCCTGGGAATACGATGATTTGGGTATAAGCCAGGAAGTTCGGGAGCTGAGTGACATGTTCATGATCGGATATGGATACGAAGTGGAGTCTTGGAGAATCCCAGCGACTGACTCTGATGACGCGGTCGTCCAAAAACTATTTGAAATTCGGCAGAAAAACCCTTCAGAAAAGCATCTTGTCATTATCTATTATGCTGGACACGGATATCTCAATAGTAATCGCCAGCTAATGTGGTCATGGTGCGTCTAAGCAGCTGCATAGGTGTCTTTCATATAGTAAACAAAAATTCCATCTCAGCGTGATATCAAATAATAGTTTATACGATTGGCATTGCTGATTTCGACATTATAGTTATCCCCCAGATGCGGATACTACAGAAAGTGATAACCCAACAGTGCAATGGTTCGCACATGCTCCATTGTTTGCCAACACCAAAAGTGATGTGTTATTTATTTTGGATTGTTGCTCTGCGGGGGGTGCCGGGTTTGATGCGCGCAATGGGACCAAGGAAATAATTGCAGCCTGTGGCTTCGAAACCGCTGCTTCAGCAGACAGAGGGCACTCATTTACACACGCACTAATTCGAGCACTTGAAAGCTCTCAATCCGGACCATCATTCTCAGTAGCAGCTCTTCATTACCGGGTCCTTCAGCAACAGTGTCGCTGGAGCCCTGAATCGGATTACGAGAGACTGATGGAGCACCGCAAAGATGGCAGAATGACCGATATAGAAAGGAGAAAATCACCAATCTACATGGCCCTCAACACAAAGCAGACCTATATCACACGGAGTATTGTGCTGCCTACAGCAGGTAGAAGAATATCGGGTCTCAATTCGGCAGAACATGTTGCCAGTGACAAGGATTCGGATGAATACACTGATGTTTTATTCTCTGTCCGTTTAAGCCCCGGGTCCAGACTGACGGCCGAAGACATAGCAGCTTGGCTCAAGGAGCTTCCTATTCTAGCCTTATCGATTAGGGTTTACGGGCTCGTCCACGACAATGCCTCACTGGTCTTGCTTGCCGTCCCAGTGCCAATTTGGAGTTTGGTCTCCAAGGACCCTCGCTTACATTTTCTTGAGTTCGTCAAGACACCAAATCTACTGTTCGGGAAGGAGTATCTGCTCGACCACGAATTTGCAACAAGGATGGGGTTTCATTCTCATAGCCAGGAATGTTTACAGGATATCCTGGCTCAATCACTCCCACAAAAGCACCCCACGGTATTATCTACTGCACTTCGACAAACCTATTATAGCATGTTTTTTTCCAGCCTTGAAGATACCAGACCAACCACAGATGAAATCAGATATGCAGAGCTGTATAGTCATTCCGGTATGGGATATGGACTTCGCCCTCCACAAAAATCTAATTTTCGGCCTGGAATGTGTGTGTCCTACAATACAGAGTATTGGAGAACCGCAGAAGAACACTGGCGAATTATAGGTTCTTTGCCAGAAATCTCAAAAGAGCTTGGGGATACGATGGAATATGAAATATTCAATAACTTGGAAACGAAAACAGTTCAACGCGGACCTATAATGTTTGGCCTACGCTTAATGAATTACCAGTAAGTTTAATCGACTGAACTCTCCCACTAATTCTCTCACATATCTCTGATGCTTGTTCATTGATAGGTCCAATAATGAGGCTTCTGACTATCAGTACATGGCTTCGCTCAAATTTGAAGGAATATCGAGTATCGTACTACCGATAGAGCCAATTGTCTATACTGCATTCATTGAATCTGCGATTGAGCGTCTCATCTCTTTCCTCTATTCAAATATGCAACGTCTTGCTGACGATAAGCGCATCAGAATACCCGACCATCTCTTCCTGATCACAGGTACCTACTCGACCAAGTGTGGATATCAGTGGTATGAGGACCTTCGTGTTACTGGCGAAAAACAAATCAATATCTATTGTGAAAACTCGGATGTCTACAGTGGTCGCCAGACTGGTAGATGGATTTTCCCAGACATAGAAAACACATACTACTGGAGTGACAACAGTGTACTGTCCTTCGAGGGAGTTTGTTTTACTTTTGACAAAGTTGACCAGGTATGCTCTTTCCTCCGTATCATGACTCTAGTCTGAGTTGACTTGTGTAGACAAAACCTCTATCGTTACCATATACCACAATAAAAAGTGTAGAGGAGGGTGTTGAATGTACATATAAAGTGACACACACGCTCTTTATCCATCCTAAACAGCAAGGGTCACTTCAATTGATATAAGAGCTGCAATATCTGAGAGTTCATACCTATCCTGCAGTTTCTCTCTTATCTTTCCCTGGAGATGAACTCCTAATGTTATGGCAACCCTGAAACTGGGTTGTACTATTGTATTGCCCTCAGGTTGCTCTCGGGTTGCTCTGGCTAGTAGCTATTGCGGGCTACTTGATTGTTACTTTCTCTAAGCAGCTTTGGATGTGAAATGAACTTTTATGCAGTGACAGTTACATAAACATGTTAGCTTGAATTCTAATACCGGCGCGCTTGGCAGGACGACATAGCCACAAATTTCTTCATTCCAAGCAGTGGGAATACTCCTATTTGAGCGTCTTCACCTTCTTGGCGTCGGGCCATGGTGTAATCTACAAACATGAGGTTATCTGGAACGAACCAACAATGCCTTTCGGTGTTTTCCTCAGCGATGGCTACACCTCAGGCCTCCACTTAACCCTCTTTCTCAACACTTTCCACGAATAAAGACTGATAAATGTTAATACGCATTATGGAGTACTCTAGCATATAGAGAAGGCTTGAAGCCTGGAGAGACGTTCGCATCTCGACTCCTCAAGTCAGGATTTCTCCGCCTCGCCTTCGCTTCGCTGACGGTCAAGCTGGCTGATGTTCTATGAGGGACAAGCCAACAAATGCGTGTTGTTATTGGCCACATGCTCAAAGAGAGTGGGATCAATGAACAAGAATCGGAGTTAACCGCATTGGAGGACATAGGCATTTCTTTCCCAGAGGAAAGAATATGGTCGCAGTTTAGCAGGGGGCTTTGCCTTTTTCCCTTTCTTTTTGACAAAGTCATTGCCCTTCCGCAAACAGCAGTTCGCTAACTATGCTGAGCATGTTATCATAGGTTTTCTAAGTTGCTATCTTGTGTAACAGAAACGGAATATTTGGACTTTGGCCCACACATGATCAATTGCAACGCAGTCACAAACAGTAGCGTATACCCCTTAGGCTTGCCGATAGCCTCATTTACCTTTGTGCGCTGCAAGGTCCATTCCAATGTCGAAACACCCGCCTCTAAGTTGAGCTCTGAGTAGAATTTGGATTGATTTTATCACTCAGGTTCTTGAGAATTACCTTGCATTTCCCACGTCGGCGATAATCTTCTCCACGAAGCACGTCATTAAGCGAATTGAGTATGCTTCTGAGGCTATTGATCTCTCCAATCATCTCGTCGACGTCTTATTGGGCATTCTTGGCCTTTTAAGTTGATCTATTCTCCGCAAATATCCGCAAGAGCGCCGGCTAAGTTAGATAACCACTATCACTCTCGCCTCACATGACAGAGGATCCATCTTGAAGGAGCGAACAATTTGAATAAAGGATAGGGTAACTGTTTTCGCGTGATGGAAGGAGACTGGCCAATTTTGCAACCAGGTATAAACAAAACGATGTCAGTCGCTGTTTGCGCTGTAGGGGGCGAGTAGTCGCACCAACTGCAAAATGTACGATACTAAGCCTTCTTCTCCAAGCAGTCGGTATACCGACCAAATTGATGAAAAAGGGGGGTTCGCGTCTATCGGGGGTAGTGTAAGCCCGATGACACTGTGTGGCAAGGCATGCGCAAGCACAGGGGCCCTGCCACGGAGACCAAAAATAAGATTAATCAATGTTGTGTTCCTATGGAACACTTTCAGAGATTAAACTGAAAAGAACAGATACTACACTTGATCTAAGCCAAAAGGCAAAGAGAGCTGGAAAAGAAAAGAAAAAAATTCTAAAGGACGGGGGGTCAAGGCTGTATTTAAAGCAGTTCTTGAATGGCCCGTGCGCCACTAGTGGTAAGCGACCCTATTTCAACCAATCATACGCTAGTCAGTCGTGCTGCGGGAGGCTTACCAGATCGGGATATCACACTCGGTGCCTACGGCATCGATTTGCATGGGACAAAGTGACGATGGACCTTGCGGTATTCTCAGTATCCTAGAGATGAGACTTACGATTCAATCTATGCGTTAAATATCCGGTGTACCCATTGTGGACTGGCCACTAGTCACTCAGCGAAGACGTGCTAAAACGGAATTCAAGCAAGAGGTCTTCAACGCATACATATGTCGTGTCGAAGACGCTATGATCGTAAAGATCATGTTCTGGTCAACATATGTACTCATTTAACGAACTGGCATCCACACCTCAAGGAGTGAAAGATAAGGGCGAGAGACAATCCCCCAAAATTAAATTTGATCCCGAAGACCTTCATGCGCTCCTCGAGGTCAAACAGAGCAACTGGCCAACTAGTTAGTTGTTCTTTCTTTAGTGAAGATATAGAGCTTTTAGATCTACGCTTTCCAGGTTTGGGATACTGTATTGCGAATAATACGTATGTGTAGATTTTGATGTCTCCATAGTTTACAACCCTTTATGTTCATATACGTGTTCTTTGTATCTATGGAGTCGTGTTACATAGGCTATATGTCAGGCCGAGTTGGTTTCTCTGAGCCTTTTTAGTAAAGAAAAGTATAGGTTGTGAAACAAGAGGCTTGTGGCTATATAATTGTTGCTATGTTGATGATTCACTTCTGCACTCTTGCGACAATATAACCATACTAGAAAAGACTGTACAATATGACGAGCAGGCCGTATGGTTATACATTGCCCATCTCCGAGCACAGCGCCCCAGATGACATGTGGTTCACAACGTATGCCAGGCAGTGATACAGCGTTATCATCAACATCCAGAGCAGAGAGCCTACGGAGTCTACTTTTTTCATGAGTCTAGCCATTTCCACCAATGACACCCGGAAGGAAGTTCTATAAAAAGCGCTTTGAGCTCTCATAGATCATCGCATCGAGAAAACTCTACTTCAGTGTTAGGACAACTCAGCCCAAACTAAAAAGTAATGATCGAGGCCGCCCGACATGCATACGGCTACATGCCGAGGATTTCCGGCTCCGATATTAATCGAGCTCTTATTGACAAAGTACCAAAGGCGGGAAATAGGGGCTTAAGCCAATATAAGGCCTGTAGATCAACAGGAGTAAAACCCTAACTTGCATAGTCTCCACTAAATTTACAAACGGCCCGGTTGCCATCGGACTTCTCATGAACTTCTAGATTTTTCTTCTCCGCTGCTGTTCTAGACTGAGAACGCATGATCAACCAAAATGACATGCATCTGAAAACTCTAACATCCACCCTGCAGGTCTTGATATGTTCAGTATCTTTTAATAACCACATCCCGAGGGATCAATTTTATGGCCGCTTCATTAGCTCCCAATTTATCCCACGGTTACCTCATATAAAATGTGTAAATCGTAGAATTTCTGATCCTTGTCCCTCGAAAACTTAATGTAGAAAACGATCAAGAAAAGCCTTACCCGGCTCTACCCGCAATTCGAGAACTCTTCAAGGATCAGAGTACTTACATACGCTACTGTCGAAAGGATCATAACACATGCAAGGATATGCATCCGCCACCTGCAGTGTTACTGTGATATCATAACATAAGAGCTATGCATGAATTGGCCACAGTTGTGCTTTTCTCAACTGGTACTAGACTCCTGCCAAGGAATAATGCAAATCATAACCACTTCTTAATGCTATGAGGCGAAGTCTAGAACGACGTCACTTGTAGAGAAAACTCTGTTATAGTGCCCTGTACTCCCTGAACCAGGATCAACATGCAATAATCAACGCACTGTGTCCCTGGGGTATGACGGTCTCTAAGCACGTTCGCTGACGCTCCGGTCTCATTGATCCTTAACAGCATTGCCTTGAGAAATTTATGTAATGGTCACACGAGATTCGAAATCACCCCATGCATAGCAATTTATATTGCTTCTTGCATACCACAAACTCAACATTCCATCTCGTAAAGCTATACTACTCTCCATTTGCATGAGGCATCAGATGCGATGCAAAGCAACATGCCATTGCAGTTCCATTTTCGCCAAGTAGTTCTAGGCCCCTTGCATGCCATTCTGATGAAGGAATCTGCCACTGCAACGATATCAATTATCGCCACTGGCACTGACAGAATATGCTATCTTCGTATTCCCGATCACTGGCATGTTCTTCCTTTCATTGACGATCAATTAAGTATTGGTCAATGCTGTAATCGTAGACACCTCTCAACTTATCCAGCGTAGTAAAAACGTTTTTAGCTCCACTAGGCGCCAGACAGCGCACGGCCCGAAGCCACAAGTCTGATCACTAGCAATTCTTGGTATTCTAGGTCTTCTTGTCAGGGGTACAAGAGTTACTATTTCTAAAGCTTCCGGGGTGTATCCACCAGGATACGATCCGGAAAGCAAGGGGTAGCGGGATAGTCTGACCACCACAGTTGAATTATCAATTCTGGGGTATAAGTACTGGGCCAATTCATCTTGAATTCAGGAATAATCCATCAACAGCATTCTCACACCTGAATACAAAATCATCTCTCATACAACCATCTCAATCCTTCGTCTGAACACTTCATTGTTCCACTCATCCGCCAAAATGCACCGTGTCTCTGCTATCTTCATGACTTGCCTTCTTCTGGCTACCGCTGCCCCTACCGCTCCTGAGAACAGCAATGCTTGTCTCTCTATGTGTTTGCAGGAGAAGCCTGCTTGTGCTAGTGATGAAGTAAGCCATTCTATATTTTTTGACACAACGCGCAATTACTAACTCCGTTCTAGCGACCAACTGGCTCTGAGGTATATCCCCTTTGCTCATAGATGAGAGTATCATAATAATGAGTGTTCAGGGCTGCTGGGGTTGCTGCCAGAAAATCGAAGCAGCTGTCCCTGTCCAGAGGGATACATGTCTCTCCATGTGTCAACTAGAGAAGCCTGCTTGTGCTAGCGACGAGGTGCGTCATTGTATATTACTTTTTCGAGAATGCAACGCTGACTGACCTTGTTTAGCAACCAACTGGCTACGAGGTATGTCTCTTTTATTTAGGGCCAGTGTAACGATATTAACGGTGTCTGCTTAGGGCTGCTGGGGCTGCTGCCAGAAAGTCGAGCCAGCTGCCCCTGTCAAGAAGGACATGTGTCTCTCCATGTGTCTGGCGGAGAAGCCTGCTTGTGCCAGCGATGAAGTAAGCTACTCGGTATTTTCTTTCCGTCATCGCAATTGCTGACTGACTCCGTTCTAGCACCCAACTGGCTCTGAGGTACGTCGTCTTTACTTAGCGTAGGTGAGGGTAGTCATATTAACAGGTCATCGATTAGGGCTGCTGGGGCTGCTGCCAGAAAATCTGAACGGCAAATAACCAAGGACGACTGACCTTGGAGTCGTCACATCAAAAGTATTAATCTTCTGTCTGGATTCCTGTTCAAAAGCAAAAGCAAAAGCAAAACTGTCTTCTCTCCCATTCCTGTCTCTTACTGTATATTGCAACGTCGATGTACGTACTAATGATGTCATTCCTTTCATGTGTGGATGGGATTAATACGAATCAATTCGTCTGTTTTTACTATGGATGTTGATCTTATGTTATACTCGTAGTGAGCTGACATCACTTGGTATTACCGACTCTGTCTGCACCACCATCCATCTCAGAACTCCAAAACAACTCCAATCCCATGCGTCATTTGCTCTACCCCAAAAACAATGCAAGGCTTATGGATCAGCTCATAGTAGCCAATGTCTATTCGATGCCCTTGTTCGCTCACCATGCAAGGCTGGCGCTTAGGGCGCGTTCACGCTGCGGTGTCTTGGCGCTTGCCATATGGATAAGCATCAGCCAGTAGAGGATAGCCCCGCCGTAGAATTCATTATAATAAGCAAGGCTGTGCAGTGAATTGAGAGACATGTTACCGATAGGATGTCCCGTAAGATGCTTCTCAGAAAGGGCTTATCGCCAGCGCAGTACCTGTTAGTTCCACCCATTGTATTCATCCGTGGCTGCATACCATACACACTAGCCGACCTAACCATCTACATCAGTAAATGGTGAGAGAGAGAATTTTGAAACTGGGTGACCAAGAGCATATGATGCTGGTACAGATTACTTAGGACGCAGAAACTATACGGCTTATTGTGACGACGAGATACTATGAGGTGAAGGCATCAGTTACTCCCAAGTGTAGTACTAGATCTGAAACACTCGTATAACAAGCAATTTATTCCCTGTTCTCGACAACGCTGAAATGAAAACCCCCACGGCCCATCACATCACTTAGTCAACGTCGAATCCCAAGATCGTGTTCGCAAGACGTGCAGCCGCTTGTTGCCCCGGGGAGCCGGAAATAGGAGCGTCGAACTTCAAGCAACCCATAGCACGTTTGCCTCGATCGGATAAATCGTCCAGAGTGCCTCGGTGCTTGTGCTGGCTCTCGCCGACACCGCCAGGGAAATCAGGGGGGGGCAGCGGCTTTGGAGAAATTGATTCCGCTGGTGTCTCAGGTAGTAACTATTGACCTCGCACAGTGGGGCAGCTGGGATATACAGCACGCTAGAGTCACCGGGAAACCCTGTCGCGGAAGGGTTTACAGATACATAATCGCGAATGCGTTGCTTCCATGCAAGAGCCTCCCCAGGGGACACGATTCCCCGAACAATGATCGGGCCCCGTTCCTTCAGAGCTTGCTTGGCATGGTCCGGAAGATTGCCATTGTTGGATTTGATCGCGGAGAACTCGATTTCTGGGATCATATGAGAATCCCACTGCGCTAGTTTGTCGTCTGCTACTCGTTCTAACAGCCGGTGCCATCCATCCAAGATGGCATCCCCGTTTCCTCGCGAGATATCTTGTTTCAGGCGTAGAAGTCGTGCGGGAAGGTCAATGGACTGGTTGGATAGAGAGGCGAAAGCCGAGGCAATGGAGCCTTCTGCTCTATTTGAAGGTTGTTCAGTCAAGTCAGTCATGTTTGCCATGATTCGACATCGATGCTGAGTGCTGGAAGGTTGCACGACCTTGGATAATGAATAGGGGCTGGTGAAGGCCCGAACGGGGGTTTTGACAAAGGTCATGGTGGCCAGTTAAACGAAAACAGGAATATTCACACAAAGGTGACCTCCCCGGAAATGACCAGGCGCTAGACGGTTATATTTCATGTAGTAAGCCCCCAGGCAATTCCTCATCGTAAGATTGCATGGAAATTTTTCATGATTGACTGGAAACGACTGGTTTACAGAATATAGAAAAGCTCTCCAACCACATCCACCACTAGATTTTATACGGGCCAAGATTACATCAGGAGGAACGCTAGACCTTGTGAATGCGAACGCTATATAGATTACGTACAGGGGTGTATAAATATGAAAATAATGGATCTGGCACTGGGAGCCGTTGGCGCTTGTCAAGGATATTGAAGGGATTGAATGCGGAAACTACAAGGTCTCCGCTCACAGACCTTTGGTTGGCAACATTAATAAGTGGGCGCGCCAACTTTAGTACTAACTAGTACCAACTATGGGGCCAAACTATCAACAAGTGGTCCCATAGCTCAGTCGGTTAGAGCGCTGTGCTAATAACGCAGATGTCGAGAGTTCGAGCCTCTCTGGGATCATCTTCTTTTTTTATTTCTTTTACCTCTACTTGCATATATTTTTGCGCGCATCGTTTTGTATCTTTCTGGCAAATATAGCCAGAACTAATCCTGCCTTGGCCTAAAAGCACGGCATAATCTGTCCTCGACGTGGGAGAACAGAATATATATCTCCCGCAAAACCATGGCATTATTGCCAGTATTCCCAAAATATGTACAAGTCTCGGTATGGCTTGCAATGTACTTGGTTGCTACCACTATATATATATATGCTCTTTGATCACGAAAAATGATCATGGAAATGCGACAGTGGAGTGATCACCTGCTAACAGATTCCCAGTAACATTCTATCTTCATCTTAGCTTATTTAAGTATATGCCATATATGTCCCAGCCCCAGTAATCGTTCTAGAACCGCAGTCCACTGTCTAGGAACACGGTACTGCATCTAATCCTGTAGCCGAACCTCGGCACTGACTTGAACGGGATCAAGCAATTCGGCTTGCCGAAGTACAAGCCGAGTCGACGGTAGTGGACCAAAGCGGGCTGCAGGATGACCCAAGTGGAGCGACCACCCGATGTATACAGCTTTCTAAGCCAATAGTGTTGCAATTCACCAGACTATTCTTTTAGCATCTGATCTGTAGATGTTATCATCTCTCAGATTTTGATCTCATGGTGTCAGCAACGGTGTCGTGTATATAAACAGTTCATTTTCGATCCATGTCCACCTTGCTTACTTTTTTTCACTACACAGTATGAATAATAGTACAACTGTATCCACACAGGCCCCTTGGAATGATATCCGAAGACTATATCCATGAAGCCCCTCGACCCCAGGGAGTTCCATATTGGCGTCTACTCACCGACCAAGGCGTTGTCACGCCCGAAATAATCGACCACCCCTACCACGGCTCCGGCACAGATGATGACCCTTACATTGTGGAATGGATCCCTGATGATCCCCGTAACCCGATGTTGCTTAACAAGTCCCTGAAATGGGCTTACACTATTACTGTTGCTTTCGCCACATTCGGCGTCTCGCTTTCCTCCTCCGCGTATGCAGGAAGCATCCAGGAAATCATCAAAGACTTCGGCATCAGCGAGGAAGTAGCGACGCTGGGCGTGTCACTGTTCGTCCTAGGGTTTGCAGTTGGCCCATTAGTATGGGCGCCTCTGAGTGAGCTGATCGGTCGCCAGATCGTTTTTCTCGTCTCATATGGCGCTCTCGCATTCTTCTGTGCTGGCGCCGCCGGTGCACAAAATAGCTGGACGTTGATCATTCTGCGCTTCTTCGCTGGCTCGTTCGGATCCTCGCCACTAACAACGCCGGGGGTGTCATCGCCGATATCTTCCCGGCAGAAGAACGAGGTCTAGCAACAAGCCTATTCGCCGGCGCACCGTTCCTAGGTATGTACCTACACCACCGCACACCGTTGTCAACTCCAGCTAACAAAAAACAACCAAAGGTCCAACCCTAGGCCCCGTAATCGGCGGCTTCCTCGGCGAAAACGCCGGCTGGCGCTGGGTACAAGGCTTCCTCGCAACCTTCACCGGCCTGATCTGGATCGTGGAATCGCTCCTCGTCCCCGAAACCTACGCTCCGCTACTTCTCCGCAAGCGCGCTGCCCGCCTCACAGCGCTCACCGGCAAAGTACACCGGAGCAAACTCGAGCTTGAACGCGGCAAAGTAACCATGACGAGCGCCTTTGGCACCGCCCTCCTCCGGCCCTGGATCCTCCTCTTCGCCGAGCCCATCGTTCTCCTCCTCTCAACCTACATGGCCATCATCTACGGCACCCTGTACATGCTCTTTGACGCCTTCCCCATCGTCTTCCAACAGCTCCGCGGCTGGTCCGAGGGCGTCGGCTCGCTCCCCTTCCTCGGCGTCATGATCGGCATGATGCTCGCCGTCGCCCTAAACATGCATGACAACAACCGCTACGTCGCAATCCACCAGAGCCCACCACGGCTTCGCGCCCCCGAGGCCGCCTCCCCCGACCATGCTCGGCAGCCTCGCCATCCCATCGGCCTCTTCTGGTTCGCCTGGACGAACGCACCCCCGTCCACTGGATCGTCAGCATCATCGCTGCCGCCCCCTTCGGCTTCGGCATGGTCCTCGTCTTCCTCAACATCATGTCCTACCTCATCGACGCCTACACCATCTACGCCGCCAGCGTGCTCGCCGCAAACTCCATCATCAGATCCTGTTTCGGCGCTGGCTTCCCCCTCTTCACCACCTACATGTATCGCAATCTGGGCGTCCATTGGGCGTCCTGTATCCCGGCCTTCTTGGCCCTGGCTTGTGTGCCTTTTCCGTTTGTTTTCTATAGGTATGGTGCGGTTATACGCAGGAAGTGTAAATATGCTGCCGAGGCGGATGACTTTATGAGGCGGTTGGCGGAGAAGACAGTCTCTCCGGAGGAGGAGAAGGTTGTTGATGAGGAGGTTCGGGAGGGGAGTGCGGGTGAGGGACAGAACTTGGAGAGGGTGGAGTCTGCGGGCAGGAGCTCGCTGTCGACTGTGCGTGACGGGACGCCGGGTTATGAGGCTAATCCGTACGACATCGATCGTGTTAATACGAGGAATTCGGCCATCTCGAGACGGTCCAGGTCCAGGTCTGCTAAGGGGAGGAAGAGGGGGTTTTTGGGGCTTTGATGCGGGGTTGAGAGGTTGGTTTTCTATGTAATGTCTAGATATAGGTAACTGTTTATTAAGATTGAGAGTTTATTGTCAGTTGAGGCGCTTTTGTGTAGAAGTTATGGGTGAAGTAGTCCTCGCTGTGATATTGGTCTTGTGTGATTATCTATGTACAAGCTCGGTGGAATGTTACTTGGAAGGAAGAGATTGTAGATTTGTCTCGGTTGGCCTCAGGTTGTGTATGTACGCTCAACCGGGGTTTGATATTCAAAATGTATAGATAAACGAGCCAGGTGCTCAGGAAGCATGAAATGAAGAATGAAAGTCGGGAAGATTAACTTCACTTAGAAGCCAATCGGGTTCTCAAATCTCGTCACTCGGTATAGAAGATGAGTGGAAAGTAGTAATGACACAAGCACACTAGTATACAGGAACCTTGAAGGCCGGGAACTCATAGGTCCAGCTGTCAATGGACTTCTCGTCGTTGACACAGTCGAAGGTAGAGTTGCCGCGCCAGAGAGGGCGCTTGGGCCACTGGCAAAGCATTTGGGTCTCGCCAGCGTAGGTACCCGAAGAAACGGTGGCATTGAGACGGGATGCTTGTTGCCGTTCTCGACCCAGTTGATCATGATCTCCATGTTGTTCTCAGGGTAAGGCCCGGGCTGGAGCGAGTTGGTTCCGCAGTGGGCGGCACCGGGGATCAGGTAGAACTGGTACCAGTCCTCGAGGGCCTGCAGGGCCTCCTCTTCCGTCTTGTCGCCGTACATGACGGACCTAACCGCCTGCCAGTAGTGGACTGAGGAGGCAGCGGGAATACTGGGGTCGGATTCACCGTGGTAGTGCAGCAGCTTTCCGCCGGACGATTGGAAGGGAGTCAGATCAGGGAGGGTGGTCTGAAGGCTGTCCATGTAGCGCACCATACCGGTGTTCATCCAGTCCACCAGGGTGTCATAAGTAACGTTGTTCAGATCCGACAGGTTGTCGAGGTCCAGGAGCTGAACGAACTTGGTGACGTACTCACCACCGGTCGACGGGATGTTGAGCTCCCACTTGCCAGTGTCAGAGTTGTACTCGGTCTCAGCATCGCTCAGCTCGGAGGCGATCTGCCAGGAGAGGTACGCACGCTCGCCCTTGCTGTTGTGGAGACCATCGTAGATGGCCTGGGCGACCGCTACACCGCGTGCGGTAACCGTGCCATTCTGGGCGGGCTGGTAGCTGGTGGTGCTGCCCTCGGCCTGGCGCTTAACATTGCTGCGCTTGCCATTGCTGAAGCCGAAACCAAGAGAGGTGCTCGTCTCCGCATCACAGTGATACGGTTCGCCGATGATGGAGGTTAAGTTGAAGTGGAGTTTGCAAAGATCTGTCCGGGACACGACACCGTCGGTTCTTCCATCAAGCGGGTCGCAAGCAGCAATGGTTGCGTTCACGATCTTCTTCAGCTCACACGGAGGCGGGTAGTAGTCCAGGGTCTGTTCCACTTCGGAGGAGAACACATGGTGAACCTGTTGCTGAGCGAAACGGAAGGCCGGGGCACCAGTAATCACACCGTCGTACTCCTCACCCCAACGCTGAACTTGACTCATGCCCTCACGTCCTCCGTCGGAGCAACCCTCGTAGTAGGTGTAGAGCTTGCTGTCGCCGTAGAAGCCCTTGGTGATGTACTTTCCGATTTGGGTCATCTCTCCCAGCGCCTGGTATGCGAACATGTAGGTGGCGTCCCAGTTGATAGTTCCGTTTCCATAGAGGACTACCTCGTCGTAACTGTTATCGAAGGCGTCGTATCCAGCATCGGTGGCACCTCCAACAGCGCCATAGGCGAGACCTCCGGTTGCATCGCTGGATAGAGAGAAGCCTCCTCCACCAGCAACGTAGAAGCGATTCTCGTAGTCGGAAGGTTTGGGGAATGCATACTTGATGACCACCTTGTCGCCCTTGCCGGTATGCGAGTAGGCGACAGTCACATTGCAGTAGTCATAGGTCGTGGTGCTACCCATGCCGGCGGACTGGTTGTAGAGAGGACTGGCTGTGACGGCAGACGGGATCATGCTGATGCCGAGCAGAGTTCCGTTGGCAGGCAAGGCAGCCTTCACGTTGGATACGGTGCACACATCGGTGAAAGAAGCTGCGTTTGCTCCTGCTGCCAAAGCAGCAACGGCCATGCGCGAATGTTGGCGCATCTTTCAAACTAAAAGAACGGCAGAGGTCAACAAGTGTCCAAAGGATGCGAAAAGAAAGAACGAATGATGAGGTCGTATCTAGGAGTATCCATAGGGAAAGTATCGTCCTATTTATTGCAAGGCCGGGTGACTGAGGTCACTGTCTTGGACATCATAAGGTTCGGGATTCGTATCAAGCTTGTGGGCCAAGCGGCAGATCAACGCTTTGCCATCCTTAAATCTATTCAGGCAGTCGTCACCAGGTTGCGTGGCAAGATGCCAAGACAAATGCTCTTCCTCGAGGCTCGAGTCTGTCGTGAATTCCCTGTTATCTGATGTTGCGGATCGGCTGAACTCCGGCCTTATCTGATCTCTCCGTCCAGCCCTTATCTCTGAGTCTGCAAAGCTACTATGTACCCATGATGGAGTCACCATGTCAGCAACATTCAAGGGAGATAAAATGACTGAGATTTGTCTCCATCTTGGCATTCGTCTTGTCTGACGCGTGTCTCTTTGAGTGTTTGGCACGCTTTTCTGTTCTTTTGAATCCGCTAAGAGAGAACGGGTAATTATCGCCGAGCCCTCGGCGTTAACGATCAAGAGATAAGATGCTGAAGAATTGGGTCTCCAATCACTGCCAGTACCAATTGTTGATCAGGGGCAAACAGGATTAAACGTTACCAAAGGTATTGCGTTTAATTTAAATTTTTATCTTTATCTCCGAGAATCAGGTCTTTTCGTCCTCACATCTAGCATCTGATATATACGAAAAGACCTATTTCCAAGGAGGAAAACAAACGCTGAACTGCGCCCATGTACATTTACAGAAAACGGCAAACCGATTCTGGACTGGTATCAAAGGACATTCTAAGTTCAAAAAGAAACGAACGATAGAGATACTTAACGAGTACCAAACACTATATTCTGAATTGCGGAAGAGTATATACCCGGCTCCCCCTGACTAGACCTCAAGGTTGTGGAGGCTGAGCCAATTTACAAGGCATACTAATGTAATGGTTCCTTAGATGGGAATGGGGAGTTTCCACAAAGGCAAAATCTTTGTTGTTGCCTGCAGTCATTTAATTGAAACGGTTATTGTCATAATTATATCGTCATCATGGTCATATGCTACTCTAGATATCGAGTCTAGACTGTACAGATTCGTTTCTAAAAATCAGCCGGCTCAGGTAGCTTCGCCGGCGTCTCACGGAACGTGTTGGTGATCAGCCCTCGGAAGCTGGGAGACCAGTCGACGCGAGGAGTGAGGATGTCCAGGTTCCAGAGCTCAGCCACATACTTGAGGATAGAGGTGTGGGTGAATTCGTTAGGCTGGTCAGTCGGGCTATTTTGAACCACGCCCTTGCCCACCCACGGAGACATCAGAACGGTAGGTACTCGGATACCCAAACGGTCGAAATGGAAGGTGGCCTCTTGGCCGTCCTTGGCCGTTTCGGTGTACGTCAGGTTATCGCCAGCCGGCACGTTCTCAGGGGGAGATACATGGTCGGCAAAACCACCGTGCTCGTCAAAAGTCAGGATGAACAGCGTCTCATTCCACTGCGGGGAAGAGCGCAACGCCTCGTAGATGCTCTTAATGAAGCCCTCGCCCATATTGATCGGAGAGGGTGGGTGGAAGGACATGTACGAGCAACATTCTGGGTTGATCCAGGTAAACTGAGGCAGCGTACCGGCTTTAGCATCATTGAAGAACTGGTCAATAGGCTTCACGTTGGTGGTGCCCTTGCCACTCTTGGCAGTCCACTGGTAGAACAAAGAATCTGGAAGGAAACCAGTGGTGTTGGAGTAGTTGATCCAGCTAATGCCAGCGGCCGAGAGCTGTTCAAAGATAGACACCTGAGGCAAGTTGGAGATATCAAAGTCATGGTCATTTTGACCGTGACCATGCGAGGTGCCCGAAGTCAGATACGCACGGTTGGGGTTGGTCGGTCCCGGAACCGATGCGAACCAGCGGTCAAAGAGCACAAAGTTCTCGGCCATGGCATTGAAAACTGGCACGTGGTCTGGTGTGTAGTAGTTAATGACCTCTGCAGCACGACTTAAATCGGAGCCGAGCCCGTAAGAGACAATCTGCTCCGTGACGAAACCCTGCATGCCAGGCATATCATTCTTCGCGTTGGGGTGGTAGGTGCTATACACCTGCTGGTTTCCACCCGTAATGCTGTGGTCCGGATCATCGGGAGCCACATTCTTCGCGATCGGTTTGGCGCAAACCTTCTCTGAGAATGGATCGGAAGCATTTGACGGGTTGCAGTACTCGCGGTTGACCAACCCATCGATCTTGGAGTTATATGTCAAGCCACCGGCAAACACATCAAAACTCAGGTTCTCCTCGACCAATACCACCTATATTGTTACTTAGTACTGAAGGTCGCGAAGGGTAACCATTCAGTATTCGACAACGAATGAAACATACCACGTTCTTAATCGGAGTGTCCTGAATAGGGTTTACCGGCTTGCCGTATGAAGGGCTGGAGGGGCGGGCATGGGGAAGGCCGTTGATACCCAGGCCCAGGGAGAAGAACGCGAGCAACGAAATGATGCTCATGATTGACAGCAGCAGCGTGATGAGAGTCGTGCGCACCCAGGGACGACGTGGTCTTTCTGGCGACCAGGTCGCCGCCTTTATATGAGCAACTTCATCCTCCTGTATGACCCGATCAGGCCTGAGGATCGGCTGCAATTCGGGCTTTGAAGGGCCACGTGGGGCCGAAGGTGGTTGCCATTGCATGATGGAATGCAGCGGTGCGATCAGTTAGCTTCCTTGCAGCAGTAGACGAGGGTTGAAATGTGAGTTTGTATCACAATAGTTGGGAGTCTCCTTCACAGTAGTCTGTTGTTAGTTCGACCAAACCAGCCGTGGGGTCGACAATCGATAAGGACCCTCTCGCAGGTGGGGCGGCCTTAGGCTCCATTGGTGCTCGGCATGCGGTCTCATGGGAGGACGAGGGCGGTGGATTGGCTGGGGAAACAATCGGCATTGCGGCAGCCCCATACCGCAAGGGGCTTAACGCTTCCCCTCTCATCGGTCTAGAGTCAACAGCCTGACAAGCCCTAAAACCGCCAGCACTCCAATGATCGATTTCTCTCAGGCATGTGCCATGCAAGGCATCAGGTTCCCGTGTCGATCCCCTGAAAAAAAATCAAACTCTCCAACTTTTTGAGTCTGTGACTGGAATGAATGACCTTGCTTGGGGACAGTCGGATTCTCTCGCGCCCTATTGAGATCCTGAATATCCTCCGATGGGTCTGTATCCGTGCGCCATTTTTGCAGACGATATGTGATTAACGAGGAACGTTGCTTTTGGTGCTGTACCCCTGGGGCTTTTCTTTTTCTTTTTTTCTTTACTCGGCTGCTTACATTCACTCTGCCGTCTCTAGGAAAGTTACTGGCCACTGACGGAAACTTTATCATTTGACCTCCTCAGGTGTTGACATTCTCCCAATACTGGTGGAGCTTAGCCGTCGGACCCAAGCACTGACACCGCATATGCCATTCAGTTCCAGAAGATGAGCGGTGAGTGATCCGTCATTTCAAAGTATATTCCCTTCAATATAGCCATGGATGCATGCCATACACACTTCCCCCTCTCGAAATGGCCCGAAATGGAACTGAAGGGCTCGCAGGCCCTCATACCGTCATGCGAGCTGGGGCTTCTCCATCATGCGCGCAGATTCCAGAAATGACCCGAGATCAGACAACCGTTGGAGTGATACTTCACTTTGCTAGTAACTTCAACTAAAATAGTTTGCATTTCACCGAGCACCAGTGACCAATTCCTGAATCAGTCTGGAGGGATGGTCTGGCACCTCATCGACAAGGTGCCCAAGTGTTACCCATCACGTAACAGATCCGAGATGGGATCCATGTCCATCCGGACCAGATCGGGAATCGTAGTGCTGGGAAATCCCTGCAGATTATGAGCCCTTGTGGAGATCATTTAACAGGGCAGCTCCTGTCGGCCTGAGACATACAGGAATATGGCGACACGTATGGCATGGATACCGCTAATTGCCTTGCTGAACACCGAACACCGAATCACTCCCGCCACGCAGATCTGGAAAGTAGAATATTTACATTTTAATGCCCTTCTAAGTCAGGTCGAGTATAAATCCAGAGAACCTGCCTTCCTGGTCCAACAAATGCATACATACATCAACAGCTGCCCGAGGGGTATATGATAAAAACTACATAAAGACGCCATGCAACGAAGTTTGGTACAAAATGAGCGGGAGAAAGGGAGGGGCTACCATGCTGTAGCAACTGGACGATAGCCTGCGGATGAAGATCTTGCGGCATTCAGGCAACGGGGGATCAACACTCCCCGCACAAAGTCTAGAGTCAAGCCGCATTGACCGTCCGCTGGAGGTTGAAAAGCGAAGCGATCTATGTCAATCGCAAACCTAATTATCGCTTCAGTTGATCCGGTCCTTTTGCTCTAGTTTCCCCACCAGTCGCTTCACTCCGGCCCATTCCTCGGCTGGCACATCTTCGGGAGTGCCACTAAGGCCCTTTCCTACCTCAAAGACGGTGACAACCCCATCTAACCCACCTGTGGCAATTCGCCTGCCCTCGCGCTCCTCCCAGGCCACCTTGTTGAGACTACTCGTCAAGATGCCACCACGACCCTTAGACGGGGTGGTCCGCACGACGGGGACTTCCGTATCCGTGTAGAGGTCCCAAACTTCGAGGTTTCCAGCACCGTCGACGAGGGAGAAAACTCCAGGGCGGTGGGGAGACCACCGAGCATCATAGACAACGTCTTCGCGGTTGATGTCGAGAATCGGAGATACAACCTGTGTCGTGGAGATGGCCGAGGTGGCCGGCGCGGTGGTTGCTGGTGGCCGAACACGCCATAGCTTCACGCTCCAATCCAAACTAGAACTCAGCATCAGATCCCCCAGGTCAACAGGGCCCCGTGCCGGGTGGAAGGCTGTAGACATGATAGGGGCTGCATGGCCGCGGTACGCGAGACGGTGATCAGTTCCGGCCTTAGCACCGGCTCGGTCGTAGCGATGGCAGGGGTAAATCCCGCCTTCTTCTGTGCCAACGATGAAAAATGTCGGATCGGATTGTGGGAATGACATGGTCGTGGGAGCGAGATCTTCGGTTTTAGATGGCGGGGGAGTAGAAAGTTCGAGATATTCTTGAGGTTGAGACAGCATATCTACAGTCCAGCCACAAACCACGCCATCCGTAGACGCAGTAAGTATATTATGGGCATTCTGTGTGCCGATGATTGAAATGCTATAAACTGGATGGGTGTGCCCAGAACCAGTCAGAGGCGTCTTCTGTACCGGTGCACCACCACCTGCGCGCGATGACCGAGTATCCCAAAGCAGAACCTGCCCGGAATACGAACCGCCAACGATAAGATTAGGGTGGAATGGAGAGAACTTGGCCGCCAAGATATCGGATGTAGAATGGAACACATACTCGGGGCGGGATTGCAGGTGTTGGTTCCAAATCTGAACCAGACCGTCCGGTTCATGAGGTGCGGATGGGTTTTTGGTGTATGCAGCTAAAACAAGCTCTGGGAACTATAGGTGGCTCGTCAGCGATGCATAACAAGGGAAAACTAATATCGCGGGTGACAGACCTTTGGAGAAAAGCTCACGTCGCTGATCATGCGCTTCTTGCTCCATCGTTCGTCCCAAAACTGGCAAACCTCTCTGATGCCTCTCCTTTTCTTTCCATGTTCGTCATCCTCCTCCACATCGCCATCAAGTCCACCAAGCTCATAGTCCGCTAGTACGTCATATTCCTCATCAAGAGCACGCTCAATAACCTTTGCGGAACGTTCAACGAAGTCCAGGAAATCCTCGGAAGAAGTCACTGCCTTCAGTTCATCATCATCCAGTGTGCGCAATGGATACCGTAGTTTTGAAGATTCATCCTCGGCGTCATGTTCTGCCTTCTGCTGGGTAGCTAGCAACTCCTCCTCGATTTCTGCGCGAAGCTTCTTCCGGATCTCTTCGTCGCGCTCGCGCTCCTTCCTGCTTAAGCGTTTACCTGTGCCTGTAGGATCCTGCCCGTCTTCCTCTTCAGATTCGACCGATGAATTATCTTGTGGCTGTTTCGAGTCATCTGTCTGGACTCCTTTGCTGTATGTAACGATTTCGGGTTTTGGTTCAGGGGGTGGTGCTGTAGGATATGGCTCTGCACCGACGGTTTGGACGGCGATCGAATGCAAAACTGGCCGCGCAGCAGGAATGAATGCTTCGGCATGGTCTCCGCTCACTTGGCTAGCGCTAATCACTGAATTCGGTCTGCTCCCTCTGCGTGAGGGGCCATCTGCGTGGCTGATGGATGCCGACCCAGGGCGGTCCACAAGACGTGAGATCAGGTCATCGAGCTCCGCTCTGCTATCAGCACGGCTAGGAACTGGGGACACAACCTATAATGGGTGGGGAGAGTTAAAAAAGACATGACTCTCCTGTAGAATATTGGTTGTGTTGAAGAATGTCCCCTACCTCGGAAGCATCACCGCTGTTGGCCCGACTTTGCGAGAACTCCTGCTGGCGCAACTCTCTTTGTCGTTTTAGTTCGGCAAGTTTCGCTCTCTTGGCGAGAATCTCTGCCTTTCGCTGTTGCATAGCTGATGACATGGTGAATTGAGGCAGCCGATGGGCTGACGTACCATCCAAACCAGACCAGTTCGGTACTTTCAAGTTTATGATTATTTACTCCCGTCTCAAGTTATGTTATGCGCGTTAGGTGGACTTCCCCGTCCCGCGCCCAGAGTTCGGGTCGGCGGATGACATAAGCACAGGCCCCCGACGGTCCGGAAAAACTCGCGACAGGAACTTCGTCTTGAACAAGCTTCTGAGTATCCTGTCCGATTGCCAGCCATTGCCAATTGATACCCTCCAAACGGTCGCTCGGAATCCGGCCTTGTTACCCTGCGTTTATTTGTCCTTTTTGAATTTCGCTCCGGAGACCAGGATCTTAAAGATGGCTACCGCACAAGGTGTCAACGTAAGTGTCCGCAAGGGCCCCGTTCTGATAATGGACCCTGGGCAACTGACAGCATCATACCCGCATTACAGGTCCTTCGCTACTCGGCTCTCGTAGCCGGTCTCTTCTACGGTGCCTACCACCAATCCTCGATCACTGCCAACGCGAAGCGTGCCGAAGCCGACCGTGAATACGCCCGCCAGGAGCGCCTGATCCAGCAGGCCAAGGCCGAATGGAAGAGGAAGACGGCGCCCAAGGACACACAAAACAGCGGAAGTATGTTGCCAGCTTCTTGAGCCCCGAATGAGATGCGACGCCTTCGATATATTCCACGAAGGCAATGTCATACTTGATCCGACACTAACGGTTGCCTGCAGTCATCACGGATCCCGAGGACAGCCGGTTCGACCTTGAGGCGTACCTGAAGATGAAGGCCGGGGAGAACTAGAGGAATTGGAAGGTACAAAGTGAAAGGACGAGTGACAACTGTTCTGGTACAACGGTCGTACCCCCTAGGGTATAAGAAAGGTTGTTTCGGGTAACCCCCGATTATGTATTATTGTTTGGTCTAATTTCCCAGAGTCGTGTCATTGCGAGCGAAAGGAATGATTTTTCTTTTACGTTACTAGAGATCCTCTCCGAGTCATTGTACATACCCTGGGCTGTCGTGCGTCTGTACACTACAGTTGGGCCAGAAGAGCAAGAGATTCTGTTCGCTTTGGTGTCATTGCTGATCCCTTGTCCTGTGTGCGCCCTTGGGTGGGGTGATACTCTATCATTGCTCAACAGACGTTCCCGCCATTAAACGGACCTGGTGGTCTATTGTTGCGTAGCATCTCAGCTCCCCTTTGTTCAACCAGTCAGGTCTTCTCGGTTTCTAAGCGATGTCGTGTCCGTGTCATCCACCTTTAACCCCCATGCTTCCCAACCAATGCCATGATTTGACTCATTTCATCGTATAACCGAGTGTCCTTTTCTGGTGCCATAGGGATAGGCTTAGGATGTAATAGTCTTGTGCTTTCATCCCATACCCAACCAACTGCAGTGAATTTCTGTATTACTGCGGGGTCGCCTTGCTCTGCTGCTGCAGTATCGAGACCGAGATAATTTGCAGCTGTTGCAGGCCGTATCGCTTCGTAGGCATGGCTGACTTCTTTCAATGTTTTCTCCTGGAAATATGCTGGGAAAATAGTTAGAGCAAGTCACAGGGACAGAGACAAAGTCGACGTGTTTCTCATACTCTCGTAGCTTTCTACCGCCGGACGCAGAAGCTCTGGCCAGGGTAGCTCTCTTAAGATTTTGTAGATCGACTCATATTTCCTCTGCCAAACAGCCCGTAATAGAGTCAGGCAATTCTGGAGCGACGGATCATTTTGCGACAGCCCTTGTGGCATTCGTTGAGTCATCGCGCGAGCTTCGTATCTGTTTAATGTCAGGTTATTACCATTGTTTGACTGACCAGGGGCCTTCTCCGCAGCCTTGGGCGAGGGTAGAACTCACATTTGATCTGTCAGAAGATGCGCAAAGAAAAAGGTCGAGTAGAATAGGCTGAGGAGCTCCGATACATCGCTATCAGTTGTTGACATTAAGCAAGCCTCGCCTTCGTACTCCACCAAAGTATTGTAGAGCTCTATTGGTGAACGACTAGATTGGAGCACTGTGGAAAGTTGTTCCTTGGAGAGTGGAGGTAAGTCCATCTTGATTAGATAAGGTGTCAATGAAAGTGTGCTAATCACAGAGACGGCAAGACGAGAGAAGGACGTAGGCAAAGACCAAGGGCAGCACGCTGAAGCTAATCTCAGCAGTATTGATAGTGACGGTTGATTGATATCAAAGGCGGTGCGGTGTGGAGGCGCGGAGAGTTCAATGTGACGGTATTGTATGTATGTAAAGTATAAACGTGCCTGATGCCAAGCCTCGGAAGTGACCACCTTGCGAAGCTGTCCCCAGTCAATTCAACGAAACATCCAACTACTCCTCTCTTCAGCTCCAGGGCAGGACGAGGGCCAACTCTCTTTTGCTTTCCCCATTGATTTTTCTTTTTACGTTTTTCTCTGGCCGTTATGGCCGAAACACCTGTTGATGCCTTGTTGAAAGGCAACACCGGCAGGAATACGCGCGGCTTGTTGCGCATCATCATTCTAGTTACTATCGCTGCCGCTGCAGTGTCGAGTCGACTGTTCAGTGTGATTCGTATGTTGTTCGACAGATAATCTACTTGTAGTTGCTCATTGATTCAATTGGTACTGACTTGTTATGCGCTAGGTTTTGAGAGCATTATCCATGAATGTACGTTCAGCAACAATTATTCTATACTCCGACAAGTTGCCCACAGCCCCGGCCTTCGACCAATATACAATACTATTGTCTTTCTCTTCGTTAAGAGCTTCTATATCCACTGACTTAATGCCCTACAGTCGATCCTTGGTTTAACTTTCGCGCAACAAAATATTTGGTACAACATGGCTTCGAAAGCTTCTGGGACTGGTTTGATGACCGTGAGTGATTATTCCACCGGCGACACCAGCTACATTCAACAGCCAGGCGGTGACGGTCACTTGCTTAAAGTACTAATTGGCGAATTCTATATAGGAACATGGCACCCTCTGGGACGTGTCACTGGTGGCACGTTATACCCAGGTCTCATGGTGACCAGCGGCGTGATTTACCACATCCTCCGGTTCCTGACCATTCCCGTCGACATCCGCAACATTTGTGTCTTGCTCGCGCCGGCATTTTCTGGTCTCACAGCATTTGCAATGTATCTGCTGACTTGTGAGATGTCCATCTCGCCTTCCGCTGGTCTCCTTGCTGCTGCTTTCATGGGCATTACCCCGGGATATATCTCTCGATCGGTTGCGGGTAGCTATGATAACGAAGCCATTGCGATTTTCCTTCTTGTATTCACCTTCTTCTTGTGGATCAAGGCTGTCAAAAACGGTTCGATCATGTGGGGAGCGCTGACCGCTCTCTTCTACGGTTACATGGTGTCGGCTTGGGGTGGTTATGTCTTCATCACCAATCTGATTCCCTTGCATGTCTTTGTGCTTCTCTGTATGGGAAGATATAGCTCTCGTCTGTACATCAGCTACACCACCTGGTATGCGCTGGGAACTTTGGCAAGCATGCAGATTCCATTCGTCGGCTTCCTCCCCATTCGGAACAGTGACCATATGTCAGCCTTGGGTAAGCGTGCTCTCGAATGGTTAACGGGAAATATACTAACGACTATCTAGGTGTATTTGGTCTGATCCAGCTCGTGGCATTTGCTGACTTTGTCCGCGGCTTCATCCCCGGTAAACAATTCCAAAGACTTCTTACTGCCATGGTCATCGTCGTATTTGGCGTTGCCTTTGCCGGACTTGTTCTTTTGACCGTATCCGGAGTAATCGCCCCGTGGAGCGGTCGCTTTTACTCCCTGTGGGATACTGGCTACGCCAAAATCCATATCCCCATCATTGCGTCAGTGTCGGAGCACCAGCCGACCGCTTGGCCAGCTTTCTTCTTTGACCTGAACCTCCTCATTTGGCTCTTCCCCGCCGGAGTCTACATGTGTTTCCGCGAACTCAAAGATGAGCACGTCTTCGTCATTATCTACGCAGTCTTGGCCAGCTACTTCGCCGGTGTCATGGTTCGTCTCATGCTTACACTGACCCCGATTGTCTGCGTGGCGGCTGCGCTGGCGTTGTCGACCATCATTGATACGTATGTGTTTGCATCTCGTGGGCCGAGCCCTCAAAGCAAGGCCCAAGACGAGGCGTCCACAGAAGGCCTTCGTTCCACAAGGAACCCAGTGGTTGGAGTTTCCTCTTATATCTCCAAGGCCGTTGTGACGTCCTCTGTCGTCATTTATCTGCTCCTGTTCGTTGCGCACTGCACTTGGGTCACATCCAATGCCTACTCTTCCCCTTCGGTTGTTCTGGCTAGTCGGATGCCGGACGGTAGCCAATTCATCATCGACGACTACCGTGAAGCCTACTACTGGCTTCGCCAGAACACCCCCGATAACGCCAAGATCATGTCCTGGTGGGATTATGGATACCAGATTGGTGGTATGGCAGATCGCCCCACTCTTGTCGACAACAACACCTGGAATAACACCCACATCGCCACGGTTGGAAAGGCGATGAGCTCTCGCGAGGAGGTCAGCTATCCTATCCTCCGCCAGCATGATGTTGATTATGTGTTGGTAGTGTTCGGCGGATTGTTGGGTTACTCTGGTGATGACATCAATAAGTTCCTCTGGATGGTTAGGATTGCCGAAGGCATCTGGCCCGATGAGGTTAAGGAGCGGGACTATTTCACCGCACGGGGTGAATACCGTGTGGATGATGAGGCTACTCCCACGATGCGCAACAGCTTGATGTAAGGACGCCCGAATATTGCAAATGATACTTTTAAAGCATGTACTAATGAGACCCGGCAGGTACAAAATGTCCTACTACAACTATAACGCCCTCTTCCAGCAGGGTCAGGCCATGGACCGCGTCCGAGGCTCCCGACTGCCCGCTGAAGGACCACAACTTTCCACCCTCGAAGAAGCGTTTACCAGTGAGAACTGGATCATCCGTATCTACAAGGTCAAGGACCTCGACAACTTGGGCCGCGACCATAACAGCGCCACAGCCTTCGAGCGGGGCCACAAGCGGAAGCGCGCTACCAAGAGGAAAGGACCCCGTGTTCTGCGAACCGAGTGAAGGTGGAATCTGTGATTCCGCCCATCTTTGGTTTGTGGCCTCGTAAGGGACAGATGGATCCCTTCTCTCTGTTTAGCATGTTCCTCAATTCCATGTTTTTGTATTTGAACACCGTTTAAAGCGGCAATGTAGACGATTAGAAAATGCATGTGATTTAAACATAAGCCACCATGTTGAAATGGGCTTTGCGTTGTGCAATGTAATCAAACCCCCAGCCTCCGTAAATCTGGGGCTTCGATGGTACTGCGTCTGCAATCAATAAGAGCGTGGTATCTTGAATGGTTTAACTGATACTATACAGATATAAATGCTAATAAAAACAGGAAAAACAACAGAATGAGATGAGAGGCATTTTTTAACCCGGCACCCAACCGAGTTACTTCTTCACACCACCCCAACTGTACAGCGATGCCGCGGCGCTGGGTCCTGCACAACCCCAATTCACCATCACTTCACACTTCGTAGACTCCAAAAAGGAATCCTACATTTCCTACCTTCCTAACACGCTGAATCCCCCACCCCCCCCTTTCAAAGTCCACACGCAGGTAACGCCAGGCAATGGAAACACAATTCGCCACGTACTCCGGTACCCGATACATTATCCGATCAACGATCGAATCAAACTATTGTCCTAGACCGTCAGTGTACAATTCGAGCCCAGACCAACTCAGGATCTAGCATAACCAAGTCGAGGGCGGAATGTACACATCAATGGGTCCGACTGAACGGTCAATTTGCACTCATTGCTTCTGCTGAGGCTTCGCGGGTGTCTCGGGGACCTTCACATCAGAGAATTCATCCTGACCAACTGCGCGGATGGTGTAGGCGTCTTTCGTAGAATGAATTTGTTAGTACGTTATTCCCTGGATCTAGGATGGTTTCTGGTTTGTGATTCCGGGCGGATGATGAGATCGGAGTCGAACGTACAGACGCTGATAGTGAATGCGACGAGACCGAGACCGGTCAAGGCATTCTTGATGAGGTAGGGACGACGGGCGCGCAGGAGGGCAGCCCCAGCGCGGTAGTCTCTGCCGTAGTAGGTGGAGTTGAAGCTAGGATTCTAGGGTTAGTATGGGCTCACCCGTATTGAGGGTAATGAAGAGGGGAGTGTATTGTGTGCGTAGTGAGGAATACGTACATTCCGGAGGCCATCTTTTAATATCTTCTTGTGGGTATCAAGTAGAAGGAGATGTTCGTATTATTCAAAGGAAATTGAGAAAGTCGTGAGGGGCTGTACAGCGAATAAGTGAGGACTGATTTGACACCGTCGGAAGATTATCGCGAGTCTTTCGATCAAAAGTCTTGGCGGGTTTGGGCCGGAGTTAAGGTTGGTTGACGGAGTTAGGACTATACTTGGGTGCATATTGGATGGTTTACTCGACAACAGCAACATGTCACTATGACTTGAGAAATTGCATCTCCTTCAGCTGAAATATTTAATTTTCCTAGCCTTAACATTTCCGCGCAATGATTACTCGCCGCTTATGATGTTTACATGCTGGTGGTACAGCCGAAACATACTCATGTTCTCATACATACAGCTCTGCTGCTCCTATTAAAAAAAAAGGTATTAAAAAGATAGCCCCGAGCCACAGGCCGAGCGGGACCTCTCGCATATATGCTGAGACTGAACCCTAAACGAGAATCATACTGTACTCCGTATAAGGGTCAGTAGAAGGATTCAAAGGTAATTTCAAAGGCAGGAAGAACTGACCCACTAGACCACCTGGGCAATTATGAATTATTTTTTAAGAATTTTGACAGTATCAGCCACCATACCCACAACATCAGCTTGGTACTGATCATCACTTGGAATGGTTTTTGCTTCTCTTTTTTCTGTTTTGATCCGCTAGTTGGTTGGCATATCGCGGCGCATGAGATAGCCAGAAGTATATCATCATACCCCCAAGGGCGGTGAGCAATGACCCGAGTGAAGGAAAAGCGAAAAGACGGGCAGAAAAGGGCCGGACGATACGGGCGGCATACAGCAGCGTGACGCTTTCTCAGTCTCTCGCTCCCTCGCTCTCGGTCATGATCAATCATTCTTTCTCCCTCCACCAGCAGCAGCCACTTTTCTCTGCGCTAACGCTCTGGTGGTTCCCATACTCAATCGTTGTCATAATCGCTCGCTTAGGAATTGCTATTTTTTCCCTCCAGAAACTCGACATCAACCCACCTCTCTTCTATGCCGTTCATTCTCCCGCAGCGCTTTACAGTCGTATTGCCCGCTTCGTGAAGTCGACCTCCACCTCCCTCCTCTTCGTCGTCCTTCGCCCTCCCGCCACCAAGTACTCGTTTGCGCCGATCCTATAGTATAGCACATCCTTGGCGACATACATACAACATTATCTGGTTATATTGGCGAGAACTTGTGGCCTTGAACCTCCTTCTGCAACTGCGGTCTTGGAGAATCGTGCTCGGTCGCGGCAGCCGGGGTTACCACAGGTTTCGCGATTGGCGCATTATTGAACGGTACGTTTTTTGCTGGCCTACAGCTCCATTGATGGCTTGATCTATACCCGATGCGATGTCACTATGGATTCTGGCACACTGTGAAAACTGAGTATCGCTGTTGCTCTGGCGCACTTCCCAGCGCTCAAAGCCGGGAACGAATGATTGCCCGTGAGTCTGGGGTGTGTGATCAAATCTCCGCACCGCCTTCAGACACTCTGCCCTCACAACATCCTTTTTTTCATTCTCCTTCGTTGATTTGGTCATTCGGATTGATGTAGTGTGAACGGTTTCCTTGACATATCTATAATGTATTTTCCGAGTCTCTCTAACATTTTCTCTTCGATCCATTTAGCTCTTGGTCCGACTGCACTCTCTTGACCGCTGGCTTCCTCTCCCCACAAGCATACTGAAATCAACTTCCGTGGACCTCTCATTTTACCTGCCTCTTTTCACCCTCTGAAGCCACCGAAGTCTGTGCACCACCTTCCATAACTAATGGAGGTGGCCGAAAGCAGGGAAACTACCTCGGTCGGTCCGTCCGCCGGGGCAGAGTCCACCGTCACCAATGGCGAACACCACCTTCTCATTGCCGAGGCGCTCATAGATGATGATGACGATGGACGATCTAGTAGTCTAAGTGAAATAGACGATGTCTCCGAGAATCTGGCGTTCGACCTTGAATCTCCTAAACCTGAGAAGGCCATGACGGAGAACGATTCAGAGGCGGAAACCGAGCGCATTGAAGATTCTCCGAATAATATTCGTTTGAGAAGAGACATTGTTGTGAGCGCAACTAATCATGGTCCGAGCCCCAGCAAGCTAGCTCAGTCAACGACATACGAAGAAGTCGAAGACGAGGAGCATGTGCCAGACGATTCGCCCAGCAAGCCCCGCTCAAAAAATAACCAGATCCCTGACCTTGGTGAAGAGATGCCAGGGCTTGACGACTCGGCACTTTCAGAAGGCATCGGAAAGAAACGTAAACGGCACGGCTCTGCTGATGAGCTGGGCACGGAACTTGACGAAGAGGACGAGCCTCCTCAGAAACGCCGCGGCTCTCTCCGAAGCGAACTGAGCGATCCTCCCGCTGAGGATATTGTGCTGACGCCTGAGCCCATTGAGGAGGAACCCATTGAGGAGCCTTCCAAGCCCAATGAGGAAGATACCCCAGTCGACGATATTCCCGAGTCCGACTTGCCAGCGGCTCCTGCTAAGGGAAGAAGGAGTAGGAAAGGCAAGCGAAAGGGGCGGAAAGCGAGAGATGTCGATGACGATGCCGACATGGCTCTCGAAACTGGCGCGGAAGGCGGTGGGGATGATACACTTGGGGATGAGGAGGCTGCCGAACGCGAGGAAGCAGATGATGGTGAGGCAGCCGCCAAACTTGAAGAAGAATGTAAGTCACTATGTCCTCCCCAACCATGTCACTTTCCCTTCGTGCTAATGTTCGAGTGTAGCAGCAAAACGGGTATCTGCGATGGAATCGCTGGCAGTTTTAGAGCGGGAGTTTGCCGCCTTGCGAGACAAGTAAGGATCCCTGCATCTCTTGGACAGACATGCATTGGTTACTGACTAAGCCAATAGGATCTATGATGAACGAGTCTCTAAACTTAATCGCGAACTCGAAATGCTCAACGGGCCGAACCCCACACATCCCGAGTTTCTGCGGCAGTTGGAGTGTATACAGCGATATCGGGACGCCAAGATCAAATACGAACATACGCTGTATCAGTACCGAATCAAGGCCCTATTGAACAAAAGCCTAGCCGAGCGTGCACAAGCGCATAGTACTTACTTCCAGCGGGTCCGGGACGTTCGTGAAAAGCACTCGAGTGCCATCAGCAAGCAGTTCTATGCCATTCAGCATGATCGCTTCAAGACGGATGAAGTTAGTCCGCAGCATTATATTCCATTTCCCACGCGCCGTTCGCAACAGATTGCCAACCAGACTGCCTACAATCAAGAAGTATCCATTCTGGCTGGTGTTGCAAAGTATGTCGGCTTCCCAGCCGCACCTTCACTGTCTGCTGCACGACCGGCGGAGCTTGAAGAGGACATGGAAAAGATGGGTGTAAGTTTGTTCTGGAGGCTCTTTGATCACCATGCTTTAATGCTGACATAATTTGCGGGCAGATCTCCATTGAAACGAGAGTTCCTATCTCACATCATCACTCCACATTACCGCGAGGCGCCATGTCGTCTATGTCGTCGAACGTCTTCCGCGCTGCGGCAGAGGAAGCGTTCCTAGAGCAGACCCCTTGGGCTAACCCACAGCATCCAATCCATCATCAACAACACATTCCACCAAGACCCCAGAGTCGAGTATTTGAGAACCCACGGGCACCGGCTTATACCACACCAGCAGCCCAAAAACGTGTAGTGGACATTCATGCTCCCAACGGGTCAGCGTCCACCATTGCCGAAAATTCCTCGGCAAACAACACACCCTATGATCACGAACAGTCCACCCAGGGTCTCGGGCCGTATGGGAATCCCGAATACGACGCCGACCGACGATCCGGGTTCCGATCATTAAGCTCCTCCCCGCTAGATGTACGGAAACCCCATCCATCCTCGTATAACACACTCGACAACCGATCACCACCGCACCGGAATGCCGGCTACTCACCGCCCCCTGCCCGATTAGGGCTCTTCCAGTCAAAACGTGACTCATCACCACCACCGGTGCCCTCCAAACCAGCAAATTCCATACATCACCACGGATCAGCCGGAGTTCTAGGCGGCTCCGGCTCGAACCAAATGACAGCCCGATAGAACCCAGAACACCCAAAGACCGCGCCATGATAGCCCCCATCCTCCTCTCTACCCCACTTCATAACGTCTCACTTATTGTCATTGTCTCCATAAAGGTTTTGGATAGTGTATAGGGTTCCACACGGTGTTGTAGAGTTGCTCTATTATTATTTTTCTTATAATGTATGTACGGGTTAGCATGTATGGCTGGAATCGAAAAAGGGATGAGATCAACTTCACTTACAGTACCCCTTTTGCTTATTTATCTTTTTGCTTGGGTCTTGGCGCATCGTGAATATGGGATTAAATGGATGCATTGCTTGGGCTTGCCTTGTGTTGTGTTACCTTTGTTTTTGCACAATACCTACCTATCTAACTAACTATACGTGCTCTATGATATACATATTGGCCTTGAGCCTTGTTTATTCTACTTCATTTGAGTGCTTACTCCTCGGATATGTATAAGGATATAATGGACAAAAATATAATTAACTAGAGTCATGATCATGCACTCTCTCTCTCTCTCGATATGTCTATACAATACGCCCACATAACCTACTAAAACCTGGTTAGAATATCGATATAGTGTTCAAGGTATGACGCGGTTAGATAAGTAATCTATCGAGATAAGTGGTATTCCTAAATGGCGACAGAAAACACAGAACCTGGCAACCTATACTAGGCTGATATACAGTACATGGATGGGACCATAGCAGGTGCATTGCATTTCCGCTGTAAATATGCCCAAACATATAGTAAAGCGATGACTAATTGCTGTCTGTGTATGCGAAACAGAGTTGGATCTGTGCACAAACTAGAGGTGACCTTATCTATCAATCCTAATAAAATCACGATCAAGATTCTCGCTCGCTTCGGTTTATTTTCAATGGCAATTTGACAGGCCTTTGAGTGCAGGGATGCCGGGGGCGAGATATTGATGGTTTGGACTGTGGTTGTGATTGTGGTTGCTGGCTGGGCGCGTTGGTTGGGATTTGGCGCCTACGCACCGTTTGCGACGGGAGTGCTGTTCTCTGATTCAACTGTGCGGTTCACCAAAGTTGATTGTTCGGGTTGTGCTTGCTGTATGGCTACACTCTGCGGACGCCATCTGGCTAGGACTTTACCAGCGGCGGGTCGTGATTCCTCGTCTGTTATGAAAAGGTTAGCGGAGATTCGTTCCTGGGGATTGGTGTCAGTAGCTTACATGTCTGGTAAACATCCTCTACGGCATTGAGACACATTTCCCGCGCCGGGGGCCGGAACATAATGAGATACCTAATCGAGGTCAGTTCAATGTGCTTGTTCAAGTCACATGGTACATGAAATACACACATTAACGATTGGATGCAGAGATTCACTCTCTCGGGGTCTTTTGCGAGACTAGCTACCCGTTTTGTGATGGGGATAGTTACTTCTGGAATCTCACTGAGGAACCGGATGAAGATCTTGATGTCTCGAGAATCCAAATATGGCAGAAATCCGTCCAGAAGCCGCAGTGACCACTGGTCGTAGTGCAATAGTACCGACGATTCCTCATCTTCCTCAGCTCGTTGGGACGCAGTAAATCTCATTTGAATTCGGTCATTGTACCATTCCTCGTTCAACCACATGATTCCAACGTTCACTCGGCCCCTGAAATCTTCGAGTATATATCGATACAATGTTTCGCGTATAGAATCGGATATCGTCGGTCTCCTCGACGAAGGGTCTTGGTCGTTCTTCTTGCGGTCTACCTCTAATCCAGCAGGAGCCCGCGTCGCGAGTCGAGTCAGTAATGTTACCCAGGCATCCCGATCAAAGGTGCTGCCAGCCAGCCTCGAGAAACCCAGGTGTTGTTGGCTCTTTCCTTTTCCAGTATTTGGCGCCACGCCGCTCGATGCCAGCATGTCAAACACTCTTCCAACTGCACTTCGGCCAATCTCGGTAGCCTCGTTTTCCGATAGAGGGGGAGGTTGCGGGAGCACAAACGGACCGAGTGATACCAGATCGGGCTGAAGATCGGCCGCTTCGGCCGACAGCGCATCTTCCTGCTCTGCCGACGGTTCGGCAAAGTCCATAGGTTGGTATTCGGGCTCATAGTCATCATCTTCTTCTTCGCCTGCTGCCGGCGGAGGAGGCTGTGCAGCTTGTTGCTTCTGGAGTGTCTGATACCGCATTCGCACACCCTATTATGACATTAGGCTTGTCTTTTCTCCAAAAAGAAAAACAAAGTTTCAAACATACATCAATGGCCTGATGCAGGGCAGACTGGTCTACGCGAGCTAAAACAGGAACCACAATTTTGACGAGAAGTTCAACCGGTAGTTGCTTCACATCAAAGGAGGAAAGCCCAGCATCTTCGGTTAACGTATAAAGCTGCGAGTAACTGACTGGACCTGGGGGTAGTGGTGACACCTTGATCAATGGAGGAGCTTCCGTGTCCAGTTTTGCTCGCTTGGAATTGTCCAGACCATCCGTTGGCTCGGTCGGTAGGCCACGCTTTTTCGAGCTATCGTCGGCGGTTTCTATGCGTGACTGCATCAAGCGCTCGATATGTTGTTGCATTTTACTTGCGAGAGGATGGCTGGGGTTTCTAGACCGCCCGTCAGTCTCTTACCCTCAACTTGAAACGGCCCATCCTTCTCACCTTTTCATTATATTGATCATCAGGGCCCTAGCTGTACGCTCCATTGACTTGACGCCAACACGAACCGCGGGTGTCACCGGGGTGCGTGCTTGTCTTGCGGGAACGAAGCTTAGAATCGCATTGATGATCTTGTTGCCGATGGACTGTCGGGTTCGTATCAGGATCGCTAGACTGTTCAGGGTCGCATTCACTAGGAGGGGGTCGCTAACGATGATAGGTCCATTAGTGGGACACGACATGATTGACCTGGGAGACGGTATTGTTCGTACCTTGCATCTTCCTGAAAGACTGATAGCAATCTATCAAGGAGGCCCGACGCCTCGGCTTCTAGGTTCGGGAGGGAGAGGAGGGAATGATTTCTGGGAACAATGGCCAAGGACGTTTCATTTTGCTCCGGCCGCTGCGAGTCATCAACAGTCTTTCCTTTTTGAATAGCAAGTATTTTTTTTGTTTCCTGTACGTACTCTAGGGTCCGTTAGACCATGGGTCTGGACTTGAACCACTCGCTGTACGAACTTGATACAGCATACTTTCACCGAAAATGGGGATGTATCCCATCTCCGGAGTATATCGTCCTTAATAGCGGTCATATTCTCCCAAGCTGTAGAGTCTTCGGGGTGGTTAATGCTGCAATTATCAAGAGAGTCAGTTCCCACGATTCCCCAGTGACTGACTTAATTTGGTTTCCTGCGCACTTCTACGAGACCTCTCCCCGGAACGAAACAGAAGAGAGAGCACTGGTCACCTACATATGCCTAAACACCAGGGGATATAAACTGGCCGCCGCTTCCACTATATGTTTCAAAGTCACAGTATCCTTTTCCGGCAACTCCAATGTCTCTCGTAGTGTTTGCAATGCCGTCGCAGCTAGCTGCTCCTTTTGAGCCGGAGCCAGCGCTGGGCTGGAGAAGGTCTCCGCTAAGAATTCTGCACCCCATCGTCGTAATTCCAATCGCGATCGCGCACCAATTATAGGAAGGACGCCATTCACAATCTGTGGGTAGAAGGCGGCATCGCCCAGAACGAGAGTGCGGGCGGCGTTGAGCTGGGCGATCTGGTCGACAAGGTTACCAGTCGACTGAGTCATGACGGCTCTGTTCAACCAGCCAGGGGGAAGATTAAAGAGGGGTCTCGGAGGTTAAGCGAGTCTTCTACGATGAATAGAATCTATAGAACCATGAAAATGGAGAGAAGGGTTCGGGTTAAAAGACGCGACGAGCAGCCTGGCCACGGTACCGCCGGGCCGGGAAACAGGGTCACCGGCCGAGATGGGGCGTCAATGCCGGAGTCGAAAGGTCGGTTCCGGGATGAGGAGCGACAGGGAAGAATATTGTAGTAGATAGCGATTGTTGAGAGAGAAGTTGGATAATTTTCGGGAGATTTCAAGATGACGCCGATGGACTTGATTGGGGAAGTAAAGTCACCTGCAGCGGGCCGGCAATTCGGCCGATCATTTGTCAATAAATCGAGACAACAACAACTTATGGATTCCACCTCAGGCTTCCACCACTACTATTTACTTTGGAGAACATTTACTTTGGAGAACCCAGATCAATTAGAAGAAAGACAATTGCATACAACTTTATTAATTCATCTATCCATCTGGCTTTGTCCTTGAAAATAAAAGTGGAGCTATTTGATCTAGCTCAAAGTTGCTTGAGTTCTATGCAAATTAGTATACTATTTTTATATTGAAGACACTAGGTCTTGCAGGCATAACAATCCTGCTACCAAGTAGTAAACCAGCAAGGTGGTGATGTGCAAGCTAAACACTGTTTACCAGTCATTTACCTCTGACTCAAGGCTCTTAAGTACTAGTACTAGTACTAGTAGTAGATAGTAATATTATACAATGAAAGTAGTTCGAATTGCCTGGAGCTACGATTGATGACAAGGAATGTACCTCTATCATACCTCCCATCTCAATTCCAATCGCGCTGACAAGAAGCGCAACATATCCATCAATTGGCGTCTCGGGGCATAACTTGATTCGTCTCATATGATAGAATGTTGAGCGGTGAATTCTCTCGACTGACTAGCTGTGGGTTGAAAAGGAAGTTCGTTCATCAAGTGCATCGCATGAGTCGTTAATAAATTGCTCGCCCCTCTACGGTCTAGCTTGATATATCTTCGAGAACAGTGTCCAAATGTGCTAAGTGGGGTGCCTCGGATGTCACCTATTGCTCGTCGAATTAGTCTACATAGTATATAACGGCCCATCGACACTTTCGCCTTATTGTATTTCTTCAAGAATCCGGAATCCTCGTCTACGCTGCAAGTTTGGGGGTGATCCAGTGGGTAAGAAGCCTTTTATACCCAATAAACAAAAATATCCAATACGTATCTAAATTATGAGATAGTAGAGGGTTCACCCTTAGCATATATGTGAGAGGCCCCGCTCGATCCACAGCTCGGGTCTATCTTCTATCGCCTTTTTTCATAGATAGAGAGCTGGAGTGCGACAAGACGCACGTACTGATGCAGACATCATGTCTCTGTCGGGCAGCCTGCATGATGGCGTTGAAGAACTAACGCCATTTCTCGGATTCCCCACGTGATATACCAGCTTCCGGTGCCAAGATCCAAAAAGAGTAAAACAGAAAAAAAAGTTACGCGGAGTAGGAACAGCGACAGAGCGACAATACGCCCTCCGCCATTGCACTCCTTCTTTCTTTCTTTCTTTTGTTCTTTTTTCCTTTAGCCAGAAATCCTTCGAGAGGCGGGACACTCTCACAGTTAATATCACCATGGGAAAGAAATCAAAGTCCCAGTCGGAAAAAGCTCCGCAGACCGAAAAGACAGAAACGTCTATTCCTTTCTTAGCGGGAAATGCCTCAGTTGACCCAACGTTGGCGTCCTTGTTTGAGACGAGCGTAAGTCGGTTGCCTTTGCTTGTCCAGTACCTGGCTAATGTCTGTAAAATGTTTTAGTCAGGCCCAGTAAAAGCGCCGTCATTGCCCACAACTAGCAATGCTGTTGAAAAACCCACCGCAGGTGACAAAACCAGTGAAGACGTGTCGGAGCCTGAAGATGAAGACCAGGTTATGCAGGAAGCATCTGAAGCCTCGAGTGACGCTGGTGGTGAGCCAGCTCAGGTGGCTTCGGAGCCTCCCAGTCGGAAACGAAAGAGGGCTGCGGGAGAAGATCTCGAAGAATCCTACATGCGTCGCATAGCAAAGGAAGAACAGAAGGAAGACGAGAAGCGCCGTGTGGAAAAAGCAAAGAGGCAAAAGGCTGAGGGTGAAGATGAGGATGAGGATGAAGCAACATCTACCGAGAAATCCGACGACGAGGATGAGGATAAAAGTTCCGACGAAGATGCAGAGATTGCGATTCCCAAGCACGAAACTCTGACCGGCGACGCTCAGTCGTCTAATATTGACAAGTCTAATCGCACGGTGTTCCTAAGCAATGTCTCCAACGAAGCCATCAAGTCTAAGTCTGCTAAGAAAACCCTTTTGAAACATTTTGAATCATTCCTTTCTACACTCCCTGAATCTACAGGGCCGCACAAGGTGGAATCGATCCGCTTCCGTTCTACGGCCTTCGCGAGCGGCGGAAAGGTCCCGAAGCGCGCTGCCTTTGCAAAGCGCGAGGTTCTGGATGAAACTACTCCTAGTACCAACGCGTATATCGTTTATAGTACGGTCCAGGCCGCTCGGAAGGCTCCTGCCGCCCTGAATGGCACTGTCGTCCTGGATAGACACGTGCGTGTTGACAGCGTCGCACATCCCGCCCCGGTCGATAATAAACGATGCGTCTTCGTCGCAATCTCAACTTCGTGGACCAGGAAGCAACGCCGATGATGAGGAAAAGCCGAAGAAGAAGAAGGCACCGGCCGATGTTGAAGAAGGTCTTTGGCGGACCTTTAATGCTCACACCACCAAACCCAAAGGTCAGACTACCCGCCAAGGTAATGTCGAGTCTGTTCGAGTCGTTCGCGACAGTGTCACCCGTGTTGCCAAGGGATTTGCCTATGTCCAATTTTACGATCAGAATTGTGTGGAGGAGGCCCTGCTGCTAGATGGAAAGCACTTCCCGCCCATGCTCCCCCGGAAGCTACGTGTCATGCGAGCTAAGAAACAGCCAAAGAAACGTGAAGCCGGTGGTAGTACTCAAGGCAAATCGCTGCGGGAGGCGGACAAGACCCTTCAAGGTCGCGCTGGCAAGCTTTTCGGCCGAGCGGGTGCGGCCAAGGTCAGGGCAGATGCTACGAAATCCATTTCCAAGAACTCGTTAGTGTTCGAAGGCCACCGAGCGACGGATGATGGGTCATCGCGCATCCGCGTGAAGACGAAGAGTCGTGGCAGCAAAGGCAAGCCGAAAAACCGCAGCAGCAAACGAGCGGCGGCGTACAAGGCAGCGGGAGGGAAGAAGAGAAAGACTGAATAGTAGACTGAGAATATGAAGTAGACTGTTCCTCATGTATGTATTTTACAAAAGAAATGAACCTTTCAAAGAACGACCTACGGGAGGTACTACACCTGCAATGATTAGAAGGACAACCTTCAATACCCTTACTATTGTATGAGACTAAATGTACCCAGGGCTATGACGTCATTCACGAAATCTAGTCTCGGGCCTTTGGGCTAATCCCAATCGGTTAAAGAAGGCGACTTACGTAGTACTAGTAGGTAGGTACCTGCTTTACTACTTAAGAACACTGCTTCATCTTGTATTGACTACAGTGTCTTACTACAATTGTCATCCTCGAGATCTTTCCCTTTTGTCAGTTAACAGTAGCATCACTTGGTCTCTCAGGACGGGTCAATATTGTACAGTCGTCGATCGATCACCACTCAAGCCAGATCCCCCCACCCGACGCGGGGTGTAAACACGTTTATTTCCCTTTCTCGTCCGCAACAGAGGGAGACAACGTTTGGGAGTGAGTGCAAGAGCCACAAAAGAACTGCATCGAATCTATATGCACCGTTTGACTCAGTGAACTCGTAATTGACCCGGTTTCATTATTGTTTTCAGCTTGACTTGGTCGCTGTGGAACTCACATTCAGCTCGGTGCCTAGAGGGTGGATCATTACCTAGAGCAATCGTCAAACCAGCTGTCCACGCCTTTCGCTGATAACAATACATTATTTATCTAGAACGTGCTTTTCCAGTGACTTTGATTCTGTCAGCCTTTGCGATATAGTCACTCTTCCATATCGCACCATTCCTAACACGGGGTCTAGACCCACTTACTTTCTGGATGATGCTCCCCATGGTTCCTCGCTTCCGTGGACTCAGACGCAGACAGTCGAATTCCTCTAACGACGAGCCCGAGCCTCAATCTAATATGGGCAACCAAAACAGCACTGCTGATGACAACCATGAGCCGACTGACTCGGAGATCTTCTACCCCGAACTCTACGATGTGCTTAAGGTTCGGTATCTGCTGCGATGGAAGATAATCCCTGAAGGGCTCCCCGTCGAGATTGTGGACCTGATCGTGGATGCGGCCGAATATTGGCCCTCCATCGAGGCTACATTGGACCAAAAAAGAATTATTCCTCAGGACAGAGATCAGGTGTTGGTCAGGACAGCACCACTGTGCTATGATGAAAAGGTATTTTGCATACTCTCCAAGCGTTTGAACCTGGCATATCTCTTCACTAGCCTTGACCGCTGACATCGCGTAGACATTGGGAAGTGCCTCGCCTAAAGTGCTCCCTCACCGGACTATTCATCCTTGTCGGAAGATTGTTTTCTCCATCGCCTCGCATGACCAGGGCTTTGCTAACAGCGGGCACGGTACATTTGACGGATCCTATACTTGGTTTGACACCGAAATTGTCGCCTCCGAGAAATTGTCAACGTCTGGCAATCCGTCTATTCCCGAACGCAATGCGGACGGGGTTCGGTTTGGGCATGATCATCCTCTTCTCCTGCCCAGCTCCCACAAACTCCAGGCGAATCGAGCGGCAGTGAGGGGAACCCAGCATTATCAGATTACCTGGCATCATCTCGACAACATCGGCGCCGATTCAGCGGAAGCGGAGGAAATTCAGCATAACCAAGGTCGAGGACGAGCTACGCTCGACGGCAGTCAAGTCCGTAACTTGCAGATTGGTGATACAATCGCCGTCTGGGGTCGAGCGCGGTTTGGGGCGTGGTCGAACCATGTGGAACGGCTGTCGGTGCGGGTATTTTGGGCTGTGTAAAGTTGATGACGTTTCATTGTTCTCTACGTCTCCCGGCTGGACTGGTACATACATACATACAGAGCATCAGTGAGAGGAATGCTGTGCTGATTCAATTGTGGTTATGTATACGATAGTAAATAGATATCAAGGCAGGACCTTGGAGATATTGTTGGATAACTGTGTTAATGGGGCTACTTACGGATTGCATGTAATTCCTAGTATTTTATTTACTTATTTCCGATGACGAATGAAGGTATGAATGACATACTTGACTTACTTTGATCATATCAAATGGTCATGGGATCCATGATGGATTATAGGATACGATCCCAATTCAGGAATAGGGTGACGGCCTTTCGAATCAGGCCGCCAGAAATAACCTCATTCCTTTGGGAAATCACGCAATTGCGCCAAGACTGCGACGATCCACCACTCGCTCATCTGAATATAAGGTCCTCCTTTCCTCCATCGCCAGATGCCTTGAAGGATCCTCTGTTTTTGCGGTCGAAAGAGATAACTTGACAGTCACTCAGTCTCTGGACGCTGAGACTTCGATCTCGTCTTCGTCCTTCACCCCTGGACTCTTTCTTCGTCTTCGCCTTTTCACCGGCCAAGACACGAGACGACCAACATGTGACCTCCGACGGAAAAGCGCTCAAGGATTTGCCTGCGGGTGGGGCTGATGTGTCAGTTCGAGCAGCAATTGGCTTATTTGAGGGAGGATAATCGGCCACTACGTACCAAACTACGGTTACGAGGGTATCACCGCCTGATCCGGGTCTCAACTGAGGATGAGGAGTTGTATTCTGTACATCTCGCCCGAGAGCGCCGCCCTTTCGGCCTGGAAGCCGCGTTCCCGCACAAACGATCCTCAAGGTTGCAGTCACGAATGACTGACTCTGGCTGCTGTCATTCGCTCTGTCCCGTCCGCTTGGTCGTTTTACTCTCCATGTGCCTTCCCCTCTTGTCTAGACCAAGGCACAATGACGACGCTCCCTGGCTTGTTTTGCCGAGAATTACACCGGTGTTTCCATACATTCCACCCCTGGCTATTCTCCCATAAATTTCGGCGCTCTCCCAGCATTTTCCCACCCATCTTTCCTCAATCGGGTTTCTGCCATCGCAAACTGTGCACTATTTCTATGCCACAAATCGCTTTGTTTTGTCCCTGATATCCTTGAACGTCAACACACGTCACATATACGGCCTCAGAAATGAATTCACAGAGGTGTGCCGCCGTCGTTGTGGGAGCCGGCCCCGCGGGTCTCGCCGTCATTGGGAATTTGTTGGAGAAGCAGCTCGGGGGGAAGATCGCCTGGATTGACCCATACTTCCAGGCTGGTCGGGTGAATCGTAAATACCGCGAAGTGCCCAGGTGAGTGTTTCTGTCTGGCAGCCTGACTTTCTCGACGGCATCGGATGAGGAGCGCTCGACTGACTTGTTTTGGTGCCGATTCAGTAACACCAAAGTTGCCCTGTTCCAAGCGTATGCCACAGCCGTCCAGCCCTTCCGCTCCGTCATCAACAGCACCCGTATTCCTAGTCCATTCTCGACGATGGCCAAACTCGATCAGGAGAAGACCTGTCACCTGCATCATGCGGCGGACATGGTCCGTGCCTTGAGCGAGGGCATCACCAAGATGGACCAGGTTTATGCGTGTCGGGGGTATGTCACGGCTGCCAACCTGGTAGAGAATGTCAGTATAAAGTCCCGTATAGAGGGCCGTCCCAGGAGATCTCGTGCCCTGTGTAGCTAATCGTTGCCCTTGTCGCTCTTAGACCTCGTCTTGGACCGTTCGGATCCAACGCGCGGATCACCTCGACGAAGTTGAGGTCATTACCCCTAGACTCATCTTGTGTACGGGATCGTCGCCGACAGAGGTACCGATCCCGGTATGTGGACAGCACATCGAGAGGTTGGATCTAGATGTAGTGCTCAAACCTAGTGACCTCGTCTCGTATCTTCCCCGCAATGAGCCCCAGACTGTGGGGGTTGTCGGAGCGTCCCATAGTGCTATCCTGGCGCTCCTCAACCTGGTAGATCTGGCCCACAGTACCCACCCCCAGCTCCGCATTAAGTGGTTCACCCGGCATCCGCTGAGGTATGCGGAGTACATGGATGGCTGGATCCTGCGGGACAACACTGGCCTGAAGGGGTCCGCCGCCGACTTTGCCCGGCAACAGCTGGAGGAGGACAAACTCCCTCATTCTGAAGCTGGTCGGTTCATCACCAAGGTGGACTGTGGAGGCGGCCAGGAAGCGGCGCAGTATGAGCGGCATCTGCCGTCGTGTACTCACCTGGTGCAAGCCGTAGGATTTACTCGGGACCCCCTTCCTGAGCTGTCAGTGAATGGCCATCTCCTCGACCCTGAATTTGACTCGGTGTCCGGTGGTTTCCATGATGCGACTGGCCGTGTCGTCCCGGGTTTGCATGGAGCAGGAATTGCGTTCCCGGAACGAGTGGTCGATCCCTACGGCAATGTCGAACATGCCGTTGGGTTCTGGAAGTTTATGAAGTTTATCAAGAGAGTCAGTCCCCAGTGGACGGCTTGATGGTGGTTTTCTTGCACTAATGATTCCCCTTTGCTTTTACCTTGATTTCTTGGTATTATTAGCGTCATCAGTTGTTGATAGATTTCCATTATAATATGCAAAGTATTTTTTTTTATACTGGACACTTCTACACCGTATCTGATTTGGACTCTTATAACTTCATCCACCCAGCCTTCCGTATAGCCACAGATGTTCCTGGCAATAACATTTCCCAGGAACTATATCAGATTTCTCTTGCAACCACAAACTCACACGAAGATATGGCTCATGAAACTTACAATATACCTGGGATATACCGAACAAATCCGGGCGCCGTCTGACGGGGAGATCAAGAACTTCGTACCCACTTATACATATTGCATTCCCTCTGCTACCATGGATGGCCCTGGGAAGCAATCTGTGACCATCTGTGAAGTTTCTCAAAGCTCCATGCTCAAACCAGCAGTCAAGAAGTATCTATGAGAAGCTCTAGGTACACAGGTTTCGCAACATAGGCTGTTCCAAGACAGCCCAACGAACGAAGGTAGTGAGTGCATGAGCCAACGCCGGGCAACGACTTAGTAGAATTGGTCCTCATCCATAACCATAGTACATTATTAAACACACCACACACAGTCCACCACTTGGGACCTCTACTTTCTTTCCCCCTACATTTCTCAATCTCCAAATCTCCAAACCAAACTATGTCCTCCGACCTCACCACCGTCAAATGACCCGTTGTCATCCGTCCAGATCATATCGCCTCAAGCCCAGAAACCCTCCGCATCAAACAATGTACCTGCAGCCTATCTCAAGCCGACTTCTCTGGCCGAGATGTTTACGGGTGGTCTTGCATCTTCGCCGTATTCTTCTTCTTCTTCTTCTTCTTCTCCCTGTTCCAGGTTCGGTGTTGATCATGGAGGGAAGAAGTTGTCTACGACATAGGTGGTGGGTACGGGGTCTTAGGTAGAACAACCCTGTCATCGTGTCTCTCCGAGCCACGTTTCAGGCCATGACAATCGCAGGCAGGGCCAATTACAAGCCGAGTATGGCTTGACTTGCGTCAAATCGCGAAAATCCACTTCTCATACATAGGCCAATAAGACGCTGATCGCGACGACTCGTCCCAGGATGTTGACGCGTTGTGGGAAGGATGCCTGAGATCATTCGGATATCGTCGGCCTCTGACTGTCGGACAGGCTTATGTTATTAATATAGTTACGCAGGCTTTTGATCGATGGGGTATGGTTCTTACATTAGTACGTCTTCTTGCGAGGCCAATAAGGCATAGAGAATTGAATATAACCTTTGAGAACTATACACTCTGTTGGGCTGAGTTTGCATCATGATTGGGTATCTGGCTCGAAATGAAGACGACACTTAACACGTTTGCGATGAATGCCAAGTAAATGTATGTCGTAACAAGCGTCAACTGATTATTTGGGCTGTTAAACAGTTTACGAATCCTCCAGCTCCTCTAACATAGCATCAATGAAGTCCCGTTCTTCTAACAGAAACTTGCGTGCCGAGGCAACGTCAAAGTCACGATTTGCCTTCTTTTGCTGCCGTATTACCTTCAACAGATGACGCACTCGCTCCTCCAGGTTCTCCAGCCGATACTCCACATACTGATAGTAAAGCGTATTCCTGGGAGTTATAGGCAACAGGGGTCTGATACTTGTCTCATCGCGAACAAAGGGCGATTTAGGTCTTAGAGATGTGACCATGCTGATACGTTCCCGGCCGCCAAAGGCTTTGAGAGCTTGATGCTCGATATAACGACCTTGCATAATGACAGCCGTGCCCTAGATTGCATAGATTAGCCGTGGGGCCGTCCAAATCAGAATAAAGTCTCCTACCATGCAGGTCCACGGAACTTTAGAACTTTGCCAGTGCCTGTCCGGATAACCGTCTCGCCACCGATCATCCCGGCGCAATCTGACAGCATGGTGACACATACGAATGTGTAGCTGTCAGAATGCCACTCAAAAGCAACTTTATCATCTGCATCGCTGTCGGGTGCGCTGGTAGTTGCAGCGTCATCACGAACTGAGATATTGACATGTCCAATATCTACATCCATAGCAGGAACCAGCTCGATTCCAGCTATATTAGAGAGTGCTCCCAAAACTGCTGGGCTGTTCCAGGCGTCATATATAAATGAAGACTTCCTAGGTGTGTATTAGCAGCATTTCTGAAGAGAGAGCGAAGGGAACAACGTACTCTGGGCAATAACCTCGGATCATATTGGTTGCTAAGTCTGAACCAACCTGATACTTCTCTAGTACTTGCCGGCTGAATATCTCGGCCCTCATCTGCCTAATTGCCTCTATAGTGAAAAGTGTCAACGGCTCCGAGATGGCCGTGGACGTGATGCCCACACCCTCCAATCCGATATCCTTCATGGTGATTATCCGTTGAGGAAACTTGAAATTGGCATGTTTTTCTGCATCAAATGGTACCCAGTCTGGGATCTGCGCACCTTTAATGAGAGACTGTGGGAGAGGTTTCCGGGGACTCATGGGTCTGTCCTGTTGAGGGCTTGGAGCCACAGCTGGTGCAATAGCAATATTCGTCATGCCGGACTGTTCTTGGATTTGGGACGTGATGAAACAGGGTAGGCAGAGCAGGTAGGTTAGACCAGAACAGTGAATTTGCTGGTATTCTCGCGGTGGTCCCTTGGCTTCTTATCTTTCTCGGAGCGCTCAACTCCACATAGTAGCACATACGCTAAAGTACAGCTTCAACTCCGTTTCCGAAGTTTTCACTTCAACATCAACACACTCGCATCTCCTCCAACCACATTACAATTGTGCCCTTTTCAGAACCAATCACATCCCGAGCGTGTAGTTTGTTCATAATGGGAACGCTTTGCTAACCAGTACAAGGAAATGAGCGAGAAGTGTGGTTTAGTGACATGGAAAGCACAAGGTGCTCATCAGCACCCGGTAAAGATCTCATTCGGCTTGCCTCTTTGCGTAAGAATTACCTGAGCGTATATTTCACCGGCTCATATAGAGACGGAGCTAAGACCTTTGCTCGTTCATTTGACCGGATCTCAGCGACGCGTGAACTTTCCATAGCCAATCACTTATCTTTCCGGTCCCTAGCATCATGATTTCTGACTTTTTTAAGGATAGATGCGAGGGATCAGTCATGCATCTGAGTTGTTCTACCCAGGAAAATGATAATACACTGTTCCCGGTTCTGGACCATTGCGGTGTCTCCCCAACCACTGCGTCAATAGCCGTATGAGAGTGGGACCCTGGACTATCCTAACCTGGTATGTATTGTGTGGGACGGTGCCACACTTTTTGCCCCTCTTGTACTTCGCGGAGGTCGCGGAATCCGCTGAAGAGCCCGCCATCTTCAGCACCGCTGAGGTAAGAAAGATCCAATATCTGTATGTCTTCATGGGGGCCATTGGGTACAGAATGTCAGATGTCCGGTTCTCCCTATCCACAACCAAGAGCTAGGGCAGGGTCAGAGAGGCTGCAGAGTATATGCGAGCCTCGGAAGCAGGATCTGCTGGGGTAGTTATGAAGAGTATCTGACTCAGTCATTGCTCTCACTACCTGAGGCATGAGCCTGGCTGATAGTCTGAAAAGACCACCAATGGAGCATTGTTTGCTTGGGACACAGACTCAATTGCAATTTTGCTGACGGATTGACGGCTGCAGTGGGAAAGATGACGAGTAAGAGATGGTGAACTATACATAGATGTTGGTGTGTTATGGATAGTCTCTGGCTCAGATCCCTCTTACGACTGTCAACTGGCTCTTGCTTTCTTGTCAGTTAGCTGTAACATCGAATCGGTGGTATTGTATGTATTTAATCCGGATGATGCGGTAAACCATTTGCTTAGGGTCCTGATCGTACAGCGCTTTTTGTCTATAATGAAATTGCTACATAATAAACACTCGTGGTTCTGGGAGAAGTGCGGGCCAATTTGTATAACTGCTTCGCGCCCATATCTTCTCAAGAAGTATGAGAGCTTGCTGTAGGTTAAGGAACCCATTACGATGAAATTGCTTTTCCAAGAACTGCTTGAAATATAGCCGATGCTCATCCTTCAAGCTCTCTGATGCAGCAATGAACGTGGGCCATACCAGGGAATGTTCTCCTAATGATCCCTCTGGGAACAACTCTAATGTTTCCTTGAATCGCTCTATCTTTTCAGGGTCTAATGTGCCATGAGGCCCCGTTAGAGCGCGCTCTAGGTATATGTCATAAGCTTGCTGCCGAAGATACGCATTCAGATAGAAGGTGAGTGCATGGTCGGGGTGGAGGTTGCCATTGTAGTGTAGGCAGTCAAAGCTCTCTTTGGCATGAGCCACAATACTACGCACACCAGCTTCCTCACTTAGTAGTGGTGCAGCGTAGACACGAAACCTGGCAGGATTAATGACGGTACTCAGCAACTCCTGGAGGCTTTGGATGCTTACTTGCGTATTTGCCGCAGCAGAAAATCAGTCATGTCACCGTTCCCAAGACCGCCCTCTCCACCGACCGCATCGAGAGCAGATTGTAACATGTTAAACAGAATAGGGAAGTCTGAGCATCCGTTGACCATGACTCCTACCAGGAGTGTAATGATCGCAACGAATATAGACTGTTTTGTGAGCATGTCGTACTCGTTCAAAGAGCTTCTGCTTTGTAGCCCTAAGATTGCCTTTGCATAGAGCTTATCCGGTCTGACTGATAGTGTCCCTCTAGTTTTGTGAGAGAGATGGAAGGCTGATACAGCCAACACCGCATCCATAACCATTTTGTCGGATAAAGCAAAAGGCAGGATCAAGTACCGCCATCCATTGTACTTGTCATCCATAACCACCATTTGAGGCGCAATATGATGGGAGACTTGAAGGGTTATTATCCTATATAAACTTCAATCGGGTCTATCGATGAGGCTTACAGTAAGTCAACAGGAATTCATTGCTTGGATCTACTAGATCGATACTTAGGGGAAGGGCGGCCTTTGCATCAGAGCTACCAGTAGATGCTTCTGATGAATCGGGGCCCAGTCCCGCTAATGCATTGGGTTCTGCGGGGTCATTTGTGACATTGCTGGTCCAGTCGAATTGCCCCTCGGAGGAACAACCACGGTGAAAGGACGGTGAGCGTTGATGCTGCGGGAGATCACCCGACCATGTACTGCAAGCCCAGTTAATATGGTCACCTTCGGCGAAACTATCATCAAAGGAAAAACATACCCACCCTGAGGTGAATCGCCGTCTTGCCAGGCTATCTTACCTTGGTTCCCCCCGTCGCGGAACCTGTAGCGGATCCCAAGCCCACTGCACAGTATGCCTCTGGACGCACATTTACCACAGCGTGGCTGTACGCGATCGCAATGGATTCGGCGCTGGGAGCATTCATAGCAGCCTGCACACATATCCGGTCAGAGAACCCACAATATATTTGGTCTGTCTAGTTCCATCTATGCGCACCTTTTACCTTCGGAACGTACCGACGTTTTTGACGTGGCATATTGACTGTTGGGTCTGGGCGTTTTGATTGAACAATAGGAACATTGAATCAAAGCATCATTGACAATAAGCCAGGTTGGATAGGCAGGCAAAAGCTACTAGTAGGTCTAACAATGCAGCAAGAGAAGCGGAGCGATCTTATCGGGAATGGCGGGGTAACTCCGATATTCGTGATAGATTACTCCAAGTCCAGGTCTGGGTCATTCTTTTAGATAAGTCGCGCTTAGCCCAAGGTTTGCACATTAATGGAGGTCCTCGGGTAAAAGAGAACATACCTGTAAGATGTCTCTGTCAGATAATGCCATTCTGATCCAGATTCGATAGTAACTGGTTGCTCTCTGCATCAGGCGCGGTTGTTGGTCGTAAAGAAACGATGCAGACTGCGACATGTTCCAAAGGTGGCCATTTCGGGCTTAGCTGGGTAGACGTGCTCTCATTCAACTTTCCTATTCTGGTTAGATCCTTTCCCCCGCATATCAAGTGACACTCCCCAGGATTCAATCCGAAGATCTACCGATAAGTATATCTAGAGGAATAGCCCTATGAAGAGACATGCTTTGAGGCTATCCACTGATGATCGTTCACAGCTTATTTGGGCATCCCGTCCCATATACACACATAATAGTTGCTACCAGCTCGAAACTACCAAGGAAATGGCAGTCTTCCGTGGTCTCATCCAACCTTGAGCCACGTGGTAGCGAGCACCAGCCAATTCACCATATTCAAGAATCATGGATCTGCCATTCCCCGGTCCGTCGCTTTTTACTATAGACATTGTTTCTAATAGGGCTTTTATCCTCATACCCGCATACCCTTTTGCATCATCGACATTATGATTCTCCTCGCCCGAGATCAGCCCGCGGCTCGTTCTACTCAGCCTATACTCACACAAACCAACAAGTCACAAGAATGAAGAAAGTCAAAATCCCAAAAGTACTGCTGATCATACCACCATAGATCTCTCAGCATCCCTCCTCGAGTTTACCAACGATCAATCGCGGCGGCTAAGTAATCACTTATAGATGCGACATAGCGGACCTTGAGATGCTCGAGATATATTGCAGGAGACCTGGAACTTACCACAATTCTTCTCACAGGAAACTATCTCCCAGCAAAAGAATAAGTTCCTAGTCTGCGATACATACAACTTCACACCGCCGGTTGCAACCGCATCGTAGCCACCCCTCTTCAAGGACAGCGATATATCATCCTGTACGGCGAACGGTGTTCATCTGTAGGTGGTAGTTTGGTCTCTACCTGCACGTAAGCTGACAACGTGAGTCTATAAATTGCTGAATGGGCTATGATTACTTTGCTCGGTTTCCAACATCATTATAATCTCTACGTGGATTCCTCTGCGTGCAGCGCGAACTAATCTTGGAGGACTAACTAGTGTTCGAACATTGGCACAACAAAAACCCCGAGCCGTGAGCTATACCTGAACCAGAGGAAGACGTGGAGGATTCTGGCAGTTTACGAATGTGCGTATACCATCCATCAATGCGAACAACAGATAGGGTTCTCTTATCGTGTAAGAGAGCATTCTTGGGATACGGGTGCACTGGGCATCAGTGCGCACGCTTAGCGAATGCGCTCTGGATGGTAACACTTTCACACTACACGAACGCCCGGCTCCAGAGTCTAAGCGTGATAAGTCCTACGTTGATGCGGGACTGGGTGATCCCAATGACATTCCATCCCGATGGCACCATGGCCCTGGTCAACTAAACGTGTTCCTTGCCAGTCTTGATCTACTGGTTATCACTCTGCCCCTTACCTCGCTAACCCTGGGCATGATCGCTTGCGAACAGTTCCAAGCTCTCGGGAAGCGGAACGCCTTGGTCAGCCACGTTGGACGGGGTCCAATTGTAAATACTGATGACCTCGTTGCTGCTTTGAATAGCAGCACAATCAGAGGAGCCGCGGTTGATGTCAGACCCTGAACATCCACTGTGGAAGGCGAAGAGTGTATCCGTATTATTATACCCCATGTTGGGGGAAATTCGACTCACCACAATGAGTATCTTTAAGGTTCTGGCTCACAATCTTAAGTATATTCATGAGGGTGCCCGTGCTGTACTCCAAAAGTAGACCATCCATCCGACGAACGCTCACAGATGCAGCCAATAATCCACTAAAAATTCCCCTTTTCATCCTGCCATCAAACCACCACATTCACAGTCACATTGGCAATTTCTATTTTCTCTCTTAGCCATGTCTTTACCTAGCTACTAGTGCTTAAAATAAAATGAAATAAAAATAAATGAATCAGAATAAACCCATCGTCCACATTCAGCCTCAAAAGACAAAAATAGGACACACCCTCGGCTCCGGAGAAACATCCCCGCCAAGGGCCAGAACGCCGTGAGAAATTTCATCCGACAACGCCTCGCCCAAGCCAACCACGGGGGTCCCAAACCTAGTGTGAAAGCAGTAATCCAACAGGAAACTATTGAACTATATTCATGGTCCATCTCAAACCAAAGCTTGTTCGCCTCCACTTTTCACGTTCGTTCTGGTTACATCAAGTATTTTTTCTTGAAGTGGCCACGGGGGCTATATTTATCTTTTCTATTTTATTTTATTTTATTTTGAATCCTATTATCTCTGGAATAATCTGACAATTAAATCGTTGAGATAGGCAGGGAAGCTTGTTGCCTGCGGTTAGTTCAGTAGTTAGATTAATGGGTATATTACGGGTCGATGATAGGGTGAATGGTTGCTTGGGATTGATATCGAATTAATTGGATCCCAGTTAATAAAGGATTGGGAGCTGAGATCCTTTCTTTCTTTGTTTATGCTAGTTTATGTTTATTGACGGTGTTACATTCAGCTTGTACCACCAGGAACAGCCACAGGGCTGCTTCACGAATCCTTGTGTATGTACGGCGGAAGCCACCGGATAAACCCTGAGACTGACTTACTACTACATATGGAATACATGCATATGTCAAAACTGTCAGCACACGGAGCACATACACTCATTAGTCAATCATGTGCTCTGCGTTCCCAAAGTGTTCACAACTTCATGAATCAAGACAGACCAGACGGGCAAGTTCTGATGGTTTCTCCCTTCTCTCAGTACAATAATTAGCCTGTAATTCCCACTGATCCACCAGCCACTCTCGAAGTTTTTGCCCCTCCCCCCGCGAGAAGACAAACGTGAGAGACGACCATTCAAAAAAGGGAAGGTCGACATTGAAGTGTTCTGTTCTTACCTGTTCAGGAGACGCGACCTGTTAGTAGTATGCTATGGCCTATAGGTTCTATTGGGAAGCGGAGTCCTCCGTAGGTAGAAAAAAACGGCCTTGAGAACTAGCCGGTAAAACAGTGCTGATCCCCCTCTCATCGACAGTGCATCGTAATAATATTCAGACTCCGCTCTATCTTGGTCTCGGTTCTTATCGGCCAATCTGCAAGGCGAGTGATAATCTATCACAGTCAGGAGGGATGATCGCGATCTCCTTGATGTTCCGATGCCGGAGAGCAAAACTGGACTTCAGGTTTGTCCCAGACCTGTCTCAGGGTTCCTACGTGGATTGTCTGACATTCGTGCCCCTTGAGGCAAACGAAAAACAAGGCGTTGGATAAGAGTATGGTACCTACGGGGCTGGAACGTATTTTGGTTTTTGGTTTTTCTCGGTAAGGGGGATTTTTAGTAACACGGTGTCATCGGTGTTTTCTGGACAGCCGTGGTATCGCGTCAGGGATAATTTCCCGGGACAGGGTACCTTATTGGTGTAAGGCGGGTGGACCCTTGGGTTCCTTTTCAACGGTCCACGACTACTATCAAGTAGTTGGATTGTCAACCTACCGATGGGACCCACCGCCGACTTGTACCTGGCTCGAAGTCGGTACTCGTCCAATGCCCAATTTTATGGAAACCACCCCATAATTGCTCCGAAATCTGGTTCTGACTTATCTCCCAAATTGCACCATTGTACTCCCTACACTAGATACGCAAAACAAAAACGATTCAGCTGATATCCATGGAAGGAAAACTCGATGCGATTGCTCGCATGCTGGCTTGGTCATTCATTACAGGATACACATATCTACATACTAGTACATACCGTACAAGGCCCCGGGGCTCAGTCCGTCCGGGTAATCACGTAATAACAATATTTAGGCCAAAACACTGCCCAGGCAAAGAAGAGATAAGAAGCGTGACTTTACTCACGTGCGAGACAAACAACTTCGATACCCAAGGGTATAAAACACGTCCGCTCAGTGAACGAAAAAAAGAAAGATATAAAAGAAAAGAGAAGACCGAAGAGAAACGATAGAAGAGTAGTTAACTATCTGATTAATAAAGTATGGTCAGATGGCCGACTGGAGTCCGTAGGAGGCTCACAGCACGGCAATGGCACCCAGAACGATCGCCAGCATGCCGCCGGAGACGCGGTTAACCATACCGCCATTGACGCTGGCAACGGTGGTGGTCGAGGCCGAGGCACTGGCGGAGGTAGTGCTGGAGGCCTCAGTGGAGGTCGAGGCAGAGCCAGTCGAGGTGCCGGTGGTGCTGGCAGAGGCGCTAGTGGACTCGGTGCTGGTGCCAGAGGCAGTAGCTGAGGCAGTGCCCGAGGCAGTGCTGGCAGTCGCCTTAGTCAAAGTGGTGTGAGTCTCGGTGGCGGACTTGGTGTTGGTGGTCGTCTCAGTCGCGGACTCGGTGGCAGAGGTAGTCTCAGCGGTAGTGGTGGCAGACGCGGTGGTCGACGGGGCGGCAGTAGCACCGGCCACGGTGAACCGCGGGAGGTAGTTGACCTCGCTGGTATCATCGTCGTTGAAGATCTCAATGGTGTAGTCAGGCTGAGCGGCGAGATTGGCAGGGGGTGTCCATGTGAAGCTGCCCGAGTTGGCAATGTTCTCTGAAGACACCGTCAGCATACATGAACATGGAACATCACTACTCATGATTCAGGGAGACTTACTGGCAATGGTAGTACCCGTGTTCGCAGTCAGCACAGCACCCCACTGGAGCTTCAGGGAGACGGTGCCCTCGGTGGTAGGCTTCCAGCTGAGCGTAGTCGGCTCACCAGCCTCGAACGAATAACCCTCGGCGGGAATGTTGAACGGGTTGGCGCCGGTAGCAGCCGCAGCGAGAGACGCCATGGCGCTGAGAGTCAAGTAGAAGATGGAACGCATTTTGATGAAATTGTTCTTAAGGCGATTGGATAATCCGAAAAGGGTAATTGAAGATGTCGAGGTAAGGTTGATGTTGATATGATATGCAATGCAAGTGAGATACAGCGAGACGGCAAAGCCTTCGACGTAAGTTTGATGATTAAAGGAGTGAACTCAGTAGGATAGTAAAAAAAGAAGGACTATGCGTAGATATATACGCAGGAACAAGAGTACCCAGAAAAGGAAGGAATGAAGGCTGTCCGATTTCGAGAAAAGGGAAAGAGAAGGAGGGAAAAGGAGGGACTGCACGACGGCGTGACTACCTTATGTACTAGTAAACTAGTAGCATCTTGGGGTCGATGACAGGAAACCACGAGGTCTGGAGCCCAGTGCAGGTCACAATAATAATCACAATAATACCTCAGGGAAGGGGCAAATTAAACCAAGCGCTAAGACCGGCACTAATTCAGTGTCACCCCAATTGAGAGGCTAAACCGATAAAAGGCCGGTCCGGATCCCCTTCTCTTAACTTCATTAGTCCTAAACTAGCGATGGACTTGGAGAACGACTCTTCATTCCCATTGGGGGGAATTACTGAAAAAATAAAAAAATAAAAAACAGATTGGTTGAGGGATCACCTGCCCAGTGCCATCGGACCTCCGTAAATAATCGGTTGGTACTGCTGACCATTAACAATACCGAGTATCTAGGGTCCGAGGGTCCAGGGAAAGGGTTGGAGAGAAGCTGTTGTATGGTGTTCTAATAATAATTATGGCAAAAGCTGCATCTGAGATCCCACACTCCATCAGAGAAAAAAACAGTTTCCAGAATTTTTCTCGAGATTTTGATTTTGATTTTTTTTTTTTTTTTTTAAATTGTATCATCCAATCTTAAACAACGCTCCACCAAGCAGAGTTGTTCTGCGGATACCTCCGATTCCGTCCCTAGCGTTCTTAATGGTATTGTGTCTGTACGAGAAATAGAGATGTACCTGACTAGTCCCGAGTCGGTGATCGAGCAGTTGACCCCCGACGGGAGCAGCCATAGTAGGTGACCTGTTCAACTCGGGACTTGTCAACAACGTACAATGGAATCTGTACCGTACAGGATTTATTATAATTATGTCACGGTACTAATAACTAAGGTTCTGTTCATGGTTCATCAGTCGATCCGGAGAGAGCTACCTGGTGCCTGCTCGGCATTTGATTGGTTCCCGCTCAGTCAAAGTGTGGTATGAATTGACTGCCACTAAGCCGAGAAAGGCGAACTTGGCGAACATCGGAATTAATAAGTCTCCTTGGAAAAATCAAATCCGGGCTTGGGGGAAAGTTACTCCTGACCAATTTTGGGACTAGGGCTAAAACCTTGGTACGCTGCATCTGGCATGGACTCGGTCTATATCCGATCGACATGTCTCGTTGATATGCATATCGTAGTTTGTGCTCTGTACCCTTGGAAAACCTCACCTTTGCCACAGATGGACTGTCGTTCTATGGATGATGACCTCATACATTCGGGTCATCAAACGGCTCTGCCGGTTTGAAAGATCTTTTTCACATCCACTCGGCATACCGATCAGTTAATGATCTTCCACACCTACCACTCAATTGGGTCATAGTTCCCAGACGGATGTCTCACTCTCTTCCTTTCCCTCCGATCCACCCAATAAAATCATCTTTTAGAACGCGAAACGGTGGAATGGCTGTGCATCTTCCCCGTGAGGATCGACTATTAATATAGTCTCACGTTTTAAACTTAAGTGTCAGGGGTTCCTGGAAAGCGGAATGAAAAAGAAAACTTAAGCTTCAATTTGACAGCCAACGGTTTCTCCCTTTCCAGAATGTCACTCGTACTTTAATCTACCTTAATATCGATCTCATTTGTTCCCTCCCGGTCATGGAATGGATTCCATCCGATTTATCGGGGGCGTCCTGCATGGACCCATCGGTGGTCTTCCAATCCTTCGACCACTTGGCCACGTGCTTTAGTATCTTTGGTCTCCCCGAACACACCGACACCTCCGGACCTACTCTGACAGCGGAAAAAGAAGGCTATCGTTTGAACGTGAATAGCACTTTTGGAACTCTCGTCGGAGACTGCCTCAGACAGTACTGTGAAGTGCCAGATCCAGAGCTGGAAGGATGTGATTTAAAGGGTTACCCTCCCAGCGACTACTACCGCGTGTTCACTCTCCCCAGACCAGAATTTGAGACCACGACCTGTAGGAGTGTCGATAATGACGTGAATCAAGATATTGGCGGTGTGGGGGTACATCTACCTGGAGGGTACTGTCTATTGACTTTTCACAAGACTTGCTAACAGCTATCGTCCCATGTAAATCACAGGTCTTGCTCTCATTCGCGATGCAGTCCGGCATCCTGCTATACGTCCATCTCGCTGTTCTCATACTGAAACTCATCCCCGCAATCACACGATGTATCCGTCGGTGTACGACGAGGGCACGATCCACGGCCAAGATTCAGTTCGGCCAGCACCACTTCTCGATCCTGAAGTCCATGCTGGTGGAGTTCCAAGAGGCTCAATGCTTCTTCATGCTCTCCTTCCAGTGCGCCGCCTGATTGCTCTTGCGGCTGGCCCACAGGTTTTCGAGGCATCTAGCTTGTTGCAGCTACAGTCAAACATTTCCATGGTCAAAGTTGTTGCATTCATGGGTATCCTTCCTATCACGTACGGCTTATGGATAATCCACAGGATTGGCTTGCATTCATGGTATATCTCTGTGTGGTCTGCCATCACAATTGTGACGTCTAGCGTCACGCTGCATCAATGCAAGATGGAGCCTCGAGCAGACAATCTACAAGAGATCGCGACAGCAGATCGTCTCAACAAATGTGGTTTTTTCCCACCTCCTCTCGTATACTGTAGCTCGGATTCCGAGTTCGGGCCAAACTACAGCATTGTAAACAGTGTGACCTTCGGACTGCCCGACAATTACGCGAACTTCAGTTGCATTGCGATCTACGGACTCCTCCTTTTGAAACGTCTCGCCCCCTATCCCAAGCGATGGCTCGGCCAGAAGCCATGGTTTCAGGCAACTTACCACCACGTCCAGCCGTGGCTAGTGTCCAAAGGAGTCAGAATTCTTTCCGGAACTTTGAATGTGATCATTGAGCTCCTTCTCCTATTCGCCAACCTCCTCTATTCTTTCTTGGTTATAGCGCGGAGTCTTCCGACGACCTCGCTTGACTCGTGGAGTTTCGGTCAAATCATCGCCGTGACTATCTGGTCTCCCATCGTCAGCAAATATCTCTACTGGCTGTTGCGTACGTATCTTCCTTTTTCTTCCTCTTTACACCCGTATCCTTCTGTTACTGTATGCTCATAACCGAGACAGTCGGCACGGACTCCTACTCCGCCATCCGATTCCCATCCCCCTACAAAATCATCCGAGTTAAAACAATCAACGAAGAAGACAAGCCCGACGATGAAGATCGTCTTTTCATTCACCTCCCCTCCACAAGCGACCTGAACATCAACCCGAACTCGAAAAAGTTCGTAGTCACCGACGTAGAATTGACTCCGGTTAATGACTCAAAGACGTCGTCGGTCAGTACGCGACATTCTCCATTCCCTGTCTAGATATATTTATTTTTGTATTACTATTATAACATTCATGCTGGGTTTTTCAGGGGTGTTCTGGAGGATGCATGGCTGGTTAGGTTTTTGGCGTTCGGGTTATGTGAATCATGTCTGTACTGTTTTATACTTGTTAAGACTGGGTGATGGAGGTGCGATTACTAGGTTAGAATAGATATACAGAGGATATATATGGATAGATAGGTATGTTAGCTGTATTGTATATTGCAGATTCCACTTGACCCTGATCTGCAATTGCGTGATCTGTCTCAGCCTTATCGATCGATGAGGATAGTCGTGTAGATCCTGCGTAAGCTTATTTGAGTGTTGTGGCGCATGGGCCATTAGATTAATTCAATGTCGGTGCTACTCGACTTTCTAGGCATGTTTTGGCGATGCATCTAGAAATGAAGAGGAATAGTGCCGCCTATGCGATTATCCTACGGGTCGAGATGGGGTCATTCGTAGTTGAAGCTCTAAAACTGAACTTACTACTCTCAGATTCGGTTTAGACGATGAGATCTTGCTCCAGCTCATCTAGATGGTATAACAAATTGGTCATCGCTCCAGTATAGCGTGCTTAAATGGATGACAGGAACCCACCATAGATATGTGCATGTGTATTTTGAACCATGTACAATGGTACATCGTCCTGGAAACAGACCGATCCATCAACCTATATTGTCCTTTAGACCGGGCAGTCAAAGTTTGATTAAGAATGATTGCTGATAAGTATATATACATGCTAATATAAACAAGCGTTTGCTAAGCAGTGGCCGGGGCACTATCGCCTGTCTCCGCCGACACCATGCCTTCTGATGATGGCGGATCTCCTGGGAGCCCTTGGGATGATTTTACCTCACCTATTGCAGAGTTCTCGTTCGCACCTTCCAGGGACTCTTCGTGGGACTTTGTTTCGTCAAGAAGGCCGTTTTCGCCGAGCCATACAATAGCTTCCATAACTTTTCGGTCGTCTTCGCCTTTTTGACGGTCGAGAAGCTGATTTCGTATGTTAGTCCAGTTCATGATAGAAACAAAAAAAAAAAGCATACCGCTTGTAAAAGGCCTTTACGCCCCTTCTTCTCTACAGGTTTCGCCTTGGCCCCACGATCCGGCGCCTCGTGCAGAAACTTGCACTTGTCTCCACGCTGACAACGACCTGTTCGGGCAAAGTGTCGGCATAGCTTTTTCTTTGCTTCACGTGGAGGCGGAGCTACTCGTTCAGGGCCCTCACGGCGAGAGGTTGCCTCCTCAGGGGCGGAATCGCTCTCGCTGTCCTCCGAGTCTGAAGAAGAGAGGTCCGACCCGCTGGATGAAGTCCAGTCGCTGCTGTCGGAAAGATCCGAAGACACAGCAGCATCATCCTTAACATTCTCCATGACTTCCTCCCCGTTCGGTTTGGATTCGGAAGTGGATGCTTGCCCAACATCATGGCTGGGCTCTGAACCCTGACCCGGAGTATTTCCTGAAGCGAGTAGATCACCCTGAGTCTCTGACGATCTCGTCTCCTGATCAGGACCTAGCTGGGCTTGAACTTCTTGTGTAGATGCACAAGCGACGTCTTTGTTAGCGTCCGTCGATCCTCGTTGTAGTTCTTCGACTCTCATTCGAGCCCGCTCAGCATCGGCTTCCGCCTTTTCGACCTTTTTCTGCTCTTTCATGAGCTTCCGTCGCAGTTTATCAGCCTTTCGCTTCGCTTTCTCAGCTGCGTCTATCGGATCTGTAGGAGTTTGCTGATGGTCTTTCTGCGGTTTCTTCATCTCTTGCTTTCGCGCCTCTTTTTGCCGCTGAGCTTCTTCCTTAGCTTTCTTCGCCTCTTCCATCGCCTTCTTCTTCTCCTCGACTTTCTCCTTAGTTGGGAACCGTTTCTTGCGCTCTTCAATCCATGCTGCAATTTCCGCAGGAGACTGCAAGGTAGTAGTGCGTCCTTTAAATGTAAACTGCACGGCTGCCGCAGCACCAGCACCACCCTGTGCTAGCCTCGATTCTTCGTCTACATCATCTTCCTCTTCGCTGGACTCATGTTCCTCCGTCTTCGGTGTCAAGCCGAGTTGGTTGTGCTTTCGTTTCTTCTTCTTCGGTTTTCTCGTAGCGTCAGCCGGCGGAGGTGGCTTGGACGGTAAAGGATTGCCGAAGCTAGGAACCGGAGGAGGCGCAGGAACCCGCGGGGTAATGTTCTGTGGCTTTCCAAACGCTGAAGCATGATCGCGCTTCATATGTGGCATGGCACCACCCCCTCTAGAAGCTTGGTTGCCGTAAGCATTGTATGGGCGGGGACCTCGCTGATTCCCATGTGGAGGCCCAGTGTACGCTCCCGCAGAGCTGGCATTATTGTATCCCCAATGCATGGGCGGGCCCATCATCGACGGTTGCACAGATTGGGGGGCGTTCTGGTGGCTTGGAGTAACGGAGTGATACGTCGGCGCCTGCTGAGCGGTAGAAGGACCATAAGCTGAGTAGCCAGGTTGATGCTGGTACGAAGGTCCATGTGTTGGTGTAGGCTGTGGAAATGGTCGTGAAGGAGGAAATGAATTCGTGCTTTGAGGAACTTGGTAATTGGCGGTCCGCGAAGGCGTGAATTGCGGCGTCGGGATACTTTGTTGAGGGTTGGCCATGGGCTGACCTGCATAGCCAGAATAATTCATCGGGGCGTAGCCATATTTGACGAATTCGTCGCATGGGGCATGTATGACCCTCCTCGACCTCCTCGATTTCCGTACCCCCTACCCCGGCCTCTATTATGGCCGCCACGTCCGCCTCGCTGGCCATGATGGCCTGGACCATACTGTGAGGGGAAAGTCGCAGGTTGGTTTTGGTTATACTGCGACTGCTGAGTGGGAGGAGGAGGAGGCGGAGGGGGGAAAGAGAAGCCCTGGGAGTTCATCGTGAGAGGACCTCAGTAGACCTCCAAAGAGAATTAGCATCAACGCCATCCTCACAGCATCCTAGACATCTGGAAAAAAGTGCCGAGCTCATCAGATCAAGCAACTGAGGCGCTGTTGTTCCGTTCCGAGCACAAAAAGGGAAAGCGTAGAAGTCACGTGCGCCATGATCTGGTCGGCAAAAAAATATCAGAGATGATCCGCAGTCTGCGATTGGCCGGAATCAATTTGTTGGTTTCTCAGAGGGATATTTCTATTATTATAATAAGTTCTCTGCTATCATAAATATGGAGGCATGAGTTATAATGCCTGCGAGTCGGAATATTGATGCTTGATCTGACAATGGAATTTACTCGTCGTGCTCTATCTTTCCGCCGTGGGACCAAATCGTATTGAAATAGAAGACTTTTTTTTTATCTACCGCCAAATACCTACTAATTGAATGCACCATGTTCATTCTTGTCAGTCGCCTAAGACCTTTCGCTTACTTTGCAATGAAGCCTTTTCAGTTCCAAGGCAAAAGCTAACTAGACCATACAGACTACCCTCTCCGATCTGATCCAGATCTCCCCAGAAGACTTCTCGAAGTATAGCTCTATCGCTATCGAGGACAATATCAATGAGAAGTACGCAAATAAAGTACGCACGGTTTCCTATCCGAAATGCCATGCTCGCTTGCGCAGCTTGTACTAACAGTAATCGTGTAAAGGTCATTCAAAAAGTTGGCCTGTGCATTGGATTCTACGACTTGTTGGAGTCCTCGGACGGTCTTATCGGTCATGGCACTGGTTTAGTCAATGTGAACGGTACATCCATGCTGAATCCCTGAAAGAGAGTCTATTCACTAATTGAGAGACAGTCAAGTTCCGCCTCATTGTGTTCCGCCCCTTCAAAGGAGAGATTATGTTGGGCAAGATCTCCAGCGCTACTGAACATGGTATTAAAAGTACGGCAAACTCAAATTGACCCCTGTGGTGCTTATACTGACCGATCACAGTTGCTGTAGAGTTTTTCAATGACATTCTCGTACCTCCAAACCTTCTTTTGGACGGCGCCAGATTGTAAGCTGCCTTGATATGCCCAGGGTTCTTAGTCATCTATGTTAACATGCTACAGTGATTACGCTGATCAAGTTTGGATCTGGGAAAACGAGGACGGCTCCACATTTTATTTTGATATCGGAGAAGTTGTCCGATTCCGCGTTGAGATAGAAGAGTGGCATGACCAAATACCCAACGCGCCAGATCTAGGAGATGCTGCCGCTCTCGAACGAAAGCCCCCGTATTCTATTATTGTATGAACTCTCTCCCCGGTGTCTCCTGACTTGCTTACTAACGATACCCCAGGGATCGATGCAAATGGCTGGTCTGGGACCTGTCTCTTGGTGGTAATGCTCCGAATGGGTCATGTGCATGCTTGACGTGAATCAGCAAGAATCACTTTTCTTGGTTCCCCTTACTTCCCGTGCTTATGTGATGAGATACCTTTTCTGATGGAATGGTTGGACTATGTATATTTCCATGGTTACACGAATAACGAAACTATCTTAACATCGAGATTTCAGTGATTGCTCACAAATCAGCCAAATGACGACATTTGGCCGGAAATGGGAGATCCATCGAGAGAATTCTGGAGTATTGGAGAAGGAGAGATCTGACCAAGACAGGATGATTTCCCCGCCAAATAGATCGCCATACTCAAATAGACTTGTAGCTAATTGTATGCAGAGGACATAAAGTAAGGCTACTAGACTATCATTATCAATCGAATTCGGGTAGTGGCGGAGATAAAGAAAATTGCATTGACACCGCCACGGGAGGGGACAATCAACGGTTCACGGTGGAGTTGCACTCGGCGCTATGCCGGAAATCTTCACGGGGCCCGATCAGTCCCTGCCCTATCGTGCTTCAGCATGATTGATGTGCAACGTAAAAAAACCTCTGTCCAAGCAACAGAATTTTTTTTCCCTCGGGTTTCAGGAGGAAAGGGGGGTAAAATTAGTTCTAGAGTCATCGTTAATAAATCCTAATTAATTTTAAAACCGGCTTCACCGATCTTACTCAGTTTGCCCTCGTATCAATTATAAATCAGTACCTGGTCACGAAAACGGTACAAAAACCAGACTACTATTTATTAGATCTTCCTTCTCGCAGATTGTGACCTCATAGGCGCTTCTATCGGGCTTCCAGAAAGAAAAAAACGTCGTCTTCCTGTACGAGTCTACTGTGTCGGATTCTTTTGAATCTTTTTCGTTTTCTTTGCGATTTTATATAGAGATACACCACGCGATCACGTTCGCAGTCCCGTGACAATGACCAACTCGACCAACGGAGCCCCTGCTCAAGAGAAGCGCTTCGGCACTTTGGCCGTCCATTCCGGCGCTCACCATGACCCTACGACTGGCGCTGTTATTGCTCCTGTAGGTTCTCGCACGTTGCATGAATTGTTTCCGAGATGCTGACGGGTTGTGTAGATCTCCCTTTCCACCACTTTCGCTCAGACCAGTGTCGGCAGCCCTGTAGGTATCTACGAGTACACACGTAGCTCCAACCCCAACCGGTGAGTACCCTACTCGGAACAGATCTTGGTCTATGATTGATCTTCATGCTAATTACCGATCAGCGATAACTTCGAAGAAGCCATTGCAGCTCTTGAGCACGCTAAATATGCCCTCGCATTCTCCTCTGGTTCCGCAACCACTGCGGTGATCCTTCAATCCCTCGCGGCCGGCTCGCACGTCGTCTCAGTTTCCGATGTCTATGGTGGAACTCACAGGTACTTCACAAAGGTTGCCAACGCCCATGGTGTGGATGTTTCATTCACCCCCACCATCGAGTCGGACGTGGAGAAGTTGATCCGTCCGGAGACCAAGCTCGTGTGGATCGAAACTCCCTCAAACCCAACTTTGGGATTGGTCGATATTGAGAAGGTTGCTGCCATTGCTCATCGCCATGGAATCGTCGTGGTGGTTGACAACACATTCATGAGTCCCTACGTCCAGAACCCTCTGGATCACGGTGCCGACATTGTCGTGCACTCCGTTACCAAGTATATCAACGGCCATTCGGTATGTTTCTCGCCCTTCTGCTTTTAGCGCAGAGTTATTTTTATTTTATTTTATTTTTTGTGGGTGGTCTGTTAGCTAACCACGAGACAGGATGTTTTGATGGGCGTCGCTGCGTTCAACTCCGATAGCTTAAAAGAGCGCCTTGGATTCCTCCAGAACGCCATTGGTGCTGTTCCTTCTCCCTTCGACTGCTGGCTCGCTCACCGTGGTCTTAAGACTCTCCACTTGCGTGCCCGCGAGGCCACCACCAACGCCACGCTATCGCCAAGGCCCTCGAGGCTTCCCCCCATGTTATCTCCGTCAACTACCCCGGCATCGATTCTCATCCTCAGCGTGCGATTGCTGTCAAGCAGCACCGCCAGGGTATGGGTGGCGGTATGCTCAGCTTCCGCATCCAGGGTGGCGAGAAGGCTGCTCACCTTTTCTGCAAGTACACCAAGGTCTTCACCTTGGCCGAGAGTTTGGGTGGTGTGGAGAGTCTTTGCGAGGTTCCCGCTAGCATGACTCACGCCGGTATCCCCAAGGACCAGCGTGAGGCTGCTGGTGTCTTCGACGACCTGGTCCGCATGAGCTGTGGTGTTGAGGATGCAGAGGATCTCCTGGCCGACGTTCTCCAGGCCCTTAAGAAAGCTGCCGCCTCCGGTGAACAGAACGGCACCGCTTAATTCAGTTAATTTAATAGAGAAATTAGAACGTTTCATAGAACAAGTTAACGACGACACGGATTACTCTTCACACGAACTTGCTTTCTGTCATGACAATTCAGCTCTCTTTCCTGGTCCTTCTCAAACAAGCCATATCTCATAGACTATGTAAATGCCCCAATCAGTCCAGATAATATGAAAGATATATTGAACGTGCAAAGGAGTGGTTAGATACTAGTAAATGACTTGTGCCACAGCATCACCTAGACACGCTTAGTCATCTATGGCAAAACCGCAAAAAATTTAGAGCACAATTGAAGGCTGAAGCAGGCCCCAAGACTATAGCTACTGAACATTTAAAAATTGGAGTCAGAGCCCCTGGAATATCTGTGCAAATCCTACGGTGTCTCCCGCAAAACCTTGTCTCCTCAAGATCTTGCTTGCGCCCTAAACCCTTATCAAACTACAACTATTCCGACACTATCTATGCGTGCCCCGCGCTTGTATTTTATATCGGCATAACTTCCAATAGCTTTTGGCTACATCTTAGTGGGGTCTGGTCGTGACAATCTTCACTGTCTGTGATAATGGCGTCCGCATTTAGCTTCGGCTTCGCTGGGGACGACATTGACATCGACGACTCGGAATTGAACACTGTTGATGAGGGGCATACATTCGTTGCGCAAAATAGTAGCAGCACACTCCCTGAACTGGTTCCGGCCCAGAGGCATGAATTGAGTGATTTGGTAGGTTCATCTTCATGTTGATGTACCTTAACTGGCATTGATGTTTGGCCCTCGCCAATGGTACCTTATCCGGATGCGAAGGAACTTTCCAGCTCTAGTCCTTCTATTCAGATAAGAATACGATTCATGGGTTGAGCAATAAGACTGACCATGCTGTAGCTCTCAAGTCTCCCGTCTCAGGTTTCATTCAACAAACTCAACATTAGTACACCTCAGGATGATAAAACATCCGCAAGGACACTCACACTCGCTCGTCGCGAAGTGTTTGACATCCGTACCCAATTGATGGCAGAGGATACTGCCGATTATGCGAACGAAGAGCTGATCTCCGGACTCGAGAAAGGAGATATCACGCCCAACATCTATGAAGGCGGTTTCAAGACGTGGGAATGCTCAGTAGATCTCGCGAAGTTGGTTGCCAATGAAAACATACTATCTAACGCTGATGCGGGGGATCGACATATCATCGAGGTTAGTGTTACATCTGACGTCTAATCTTAACCCCGTCTGTTGAACCAATTCCTGATAAAGAATCTCTAGCTTGGAGCTGGAACGGCAGTGCCGTCGCTTGCTCTGTTCGCGCAGTTACTGACCAACCCTGGGGGGTCGTCACGAGCTACTCGGTTCACGTTTGCGGACTACAACTCTGTTGTTCTTCGGTTGGTGACTTTGCCTAACCTGCTTCTGACTTGGAATTATATTGCCATGCGTCAGAAGTCGGATTCAGTTGCTGGGACGGAAGATCAGGTTGAGGAGGAGCTGGAGTTGGACATCACTCCGGAACTTTTAGAGGCTTTCCAGAAGGATCTTGCGGAACGGGGCATCTCTGTCGAATTTATCTCCGGTGCCTGGTCGCCCGCTTTCGTTGATTTGGCGTTCTCGTCGACTGAGAAGGCCAATGGTGGAACTTTAATTCTTGCTAGTGAAACGATATATTCCCCGGCGTCTTTGAGTGCGTTTTCGGAGACATTGCTGGCTTTGCTCCATCGTCCTGTCCACGCAGGCAAGAGAAGTAGGGCTTTGTTGGCTGCGAAGAAAGTCTATTTCGGAGTCGGCGGTGGTGTGGACGAATTTTTGGAAGTATTTAATACTGTCGGCGGGGATGGACTGGATGTGAGGGAGCGGCTGGATGTTAAGTCAGAAGGAGTGGGTAGAATAGTCCTGGAGATTGCGCCCAAAGGTCTCCAATAATGGTAGATAAACAGATACCGTGATGGAGGGTCAACCTTGTCCGGGAACTATGTTATGGATTATGGGGTTTTCTTCCCGCGATAGGGTCAGGAATTCAATGAAACTGTCAACGAAACCTTGCACTGCCCTGTTATATGTACATTGTTTGACCCTGTCATGCCTACTACCGGCGTCTTGGAACATGAAAACGAAATCAATTTGTCTAATCATAGATAGAGACAACCTTGCCATCTTGCATCCGGGCAACACGGGCCTCTTCCTGCTCCCTGTTTTGGCGCTCATAGTGTGCGGTAACATGGCTCATATCCATAGCCGAGCCGGCAGGGACGTTGAAAGGAGGGGCGGCGTTGAAGCTGACCCTGGAGGGGGGAGGAAACAAGTCATATTAGCTTGTGGTCTGCAAGAGCAGGTGCGGTTATAGGAGACATACTCGGGCTGCTTCAATTCGAAAACGGCTCTAGGGCCCTGACTTTGGAACAAGTGGCGGTCATGGGCAGCCTTCTCCATTACGACAGTGCGAATGGCATTTCTCTCTTCGAAAATCTCTCCGAAGGGGTCCACTTTTGGATGAGGCTGGAAATCCACGATTGCGATCCAGACTCCTCGGTGGACTTGCTCAGTCGGTAAAGGACGTAGGCAGAGGCGAAGGAGCCGACGGTGACGTAGAAGCTACGCTGTACAGGTCACAAAGATCCATGTTAGTCACAGCACCCAATTGGCGGGTAGCAGCCTACTGCTACCAGCGAAGATATCCAGTTGTAGAGGGGTCCAAGAGACGTACGCCGAAGCTCTCATTCACAGGCTCAGCATGGTGGTGAGCCGCGTGCGAGTCGAATCGCCGCTGGGGCTGATTGCGCAGCAGTAGCCGCGCGGAAGCAGCCGATCGCCTAGCGAAGAACATAGTGTGGAGGAAGACAATTGGCAGGGCCAAACGAATATGATGCCGTCCATTTGGAGGAAGAACGCAAGCTGGTGAGCGGTTCGAGGCGGATATCACGTGAGAATTACTTAATGTGGCTTAGTGTCCTCGCGGGACTTGGCGCCGGGACGCCGGTCACCTGCCAATGAGAAGCATGATTATTTTCCTTTCTCGAATCTACATCCTCTTGGCCGGTGACAACAAATATGCCGCTCAAACAGCCCAAAACGCTGCGGACTCCGAATAGAATGTAAGTCTCGCCTCGCTCGGATACTTTACAGGGAATCCCGGAGCATGGAACGAAATCTATTCGAAACCAGCGTTGGGGAGAAATGGCCTTAGTGGCATGGGTCTACACCACCATGTTGCCTCCTGCAACAAGTCGGGCGGGTCGCTGCGTTGTCTTGACAGTAATGGTGGTTTTTCTTTACACCGCACTTGAAGGTGGTCCTGATGCACGACTAACTGCCTCATTCCGAGATGGCGCTCCCCACTGTTCCCCAGTCGCATGGTGTCAATTGGGCTGCGGTCCCTCCCAATTTATGCAGGCGTCTGAACGTTTGGCTATCAGAGGCGACATGTCATCGATCTGATTTTAGCGCTTTCGACCCACTCGTTACCTGCCTCCTCGACCGACTTTGACTGATTCCTCCGTCCTGTCATAGATGATAGTATTATGACTGTATGCAACACTTTTTTTTCCTTGTCTTTTTTTTCTCCCTCATCTGCACGCTATGATTCATCCTGCCACCCTGGAAAAAACAGTGCTATTGATGCCCAATGCTCACTCATTGGGTGATACTCTCTCCCCATCTTGAAATGATCGGTCCACCTCTGTGTCCTCGTTTCGCGCGAGAAATGTATACTCTTTCCTTTCCTGCCTTTGTGATCCATGTTGAATGGGTATCAATTACTGTTCTAAGGTTCGGTCCGTTTGTTCGCCTTACCAGCCTCCTTGAGGCTGGATGCAATGCCTCCATTCTGCAGCGAGTTTCTTTTTTTGGGCGTGTTTTAGGATAGATTCTTAGCTGCGTATTTTTCACTGCCTCGCCTAATGTCTTAATTAGTTCCGATTCCTCAGAAATCCAAATTATTTATTTGACGAGTTGAGATCTGTCCTGTCCTGTCTTTCCAGAATTGTCTGCTTGCGTTCAGCGCAGGTATTTACCATCGGGCGTCTTGACTTCGTGGATTGCAACCATTTGCGCCCACTTCCAGGCTTCCCTGCTCTAGGGCGAATTTTCTTTCTCGCATTACTTTTTTCGTTCTGACTTTCTTCCCTGTATCTGTCGTGTGATCGTTTGACCCTTCGCCCCCCCCGTGCGAGTTGTCATCTTTTCTCCATATCAGATCGGAATATATCTTTGGCGCCGCTGAGCGCGTTTTCATGTATTGCTTCACACCCCAACCACCACCCAATTGCGTTTTTGCTAACAGGCTTTTTTAGCCTACTGGTAACACGTCTTTTTCCTTTTCTTGAACTTGGGCACGCAATATTTTTTCCATCATGGCCCCATCCAAGAAAGGAAAGGGCAAGTCCGGTAGCAAAAAAAATAATAAGAAGTCAAAGACCCAAGAGGAGCCAGAGAATCAAACACCGGCTGCACCTGATGTTACTATTCCTGAACCACAATCAGAGGAACAACAGCCTGCTGAACAACAATCTCAGGAGCCACAACTAGCTGAATCACAGCTGCAAGAACAACAACAACCCGAACAGCCATCTGGTCAAGCAGCGGAGCAAACAACTGACCAACAACCTGACCAACTCATAGAGCAGGCCTCAGAGCAACAGCCTGAGCAACCAATAGATCAATCATTAGATCAATCCCAAGACCAGCCTCCAGCAGAACAAGCAGATCAACAGCCCCCAGACCAGCAAGCGGAGCCACTGCAAGATCCATCATCGGAGCCACTGCAAGAACAACCACTTGATCAAGAACTGCAAGACCAACCGCCTCTTGACCAACAGTTGCAAGATCAACAACCAGATCAACAGCTGCCAGAGGAACCACTCTTTGACCAACAGTCACAAGATCAACCACCACTTGATCAAGATCTGCAAGACCAACCGCTCCTTGACCAACAGCTGCAAGATCAACAATCTGATCTACAGCTGCAAGAGGAACAGCCAGAGAAGCAGCTGCAAGAACAGCAACAAGAAGAACAAGAACAACAGCTGCAACTACAGCCAGAAGGAGCAATCGAAGCCGAGCCCCAACAATTGGAGGCTCCAGTGGAAAACTCAGTGGAAGCCCCAGTGGAACCCGAGTCACCGTCAGCACCCGAAGTTGCACCTGAAGTCGCAGCGGAAGTCGTACCAGAAGTTGCCTCGGAGCCAGTCCCAGAGCCAGAGCCGGTGCCAGCGCAAGAGGTGGAGCAAGAACCACAGGCCATTGTGGAAGAAATTCCCACGGCCCCTGAACCCGAACAGCAACCCCAACCGCCGACCAATTCTGAAGAGGATGGTTCTGCCCAAGTGACTACCCCCGACCTCTCCTCAAGTCAGCAGCTAGACGCGAGTGATGTCCAGCGGGACCCCGAAGTACCTCAAGAATTGCACCAAGAGGAACTAGACATACCAGAACATCCAGTTGGGGAAGCCGCTGAAACTACTCCGGAGAATATCGACGTATCAAAGGAGCAAGTTGTCGAACCACCTGAGCCGACCCCAGTGACAGCACCACAAACCCCATTGTTCTCAACGGACCCAACCACGACTTCCGTGGAGACCCCATCTGCAACGGAGACTCAATTCGCTGAGTTTGCATCTCCCACAAAGACCGACGCTCCAGAGATTGAGTCACACGCAACCCCTGTATCTGACCCCTCCTTTGAGGCAGTTGAGGCAGCGCCTACTTCCCCCGCCCGCCAACCTACCCCGCCTGTGTCCAAGCTGGCTTCTCCTGTGCCAAAGCACGCTTCTCCCATACCTAGGGCTGTTTCACCTGTGCCTAGGGACGCTGCACCTACACCTGAAGCCGCTTCGCCGGCTCCTAAGCCCGCTTCACCTGTACCTCAGGCAGCCCCACCTATGGATGAAACCGTTTCGTCGATGCAGGAAGCCGAGCTTCCTGCGGAAGTCATCCCACCTGCACCAACACCTCCGCCGGTCGCTTCTGTATATCAAGAGCCTCTGTCCATGCTACAGAATCCTTCACCAGTCCAGAAGATGGCCTCTCCTGTATCAAAGGCAGCATCGCCATTAACCAAGGTCGCCTCTCCCGTCCAGAAATCTGCATCACCAAAAGTTACCAGCCCCTCGCCCGCCACGCTTATATGTCGCCGATGATATCCCCGCACGCGACGCCACACGCGACGCCGCCGGTACAGCCGGCAATGCACCCTATGCCCCCTATGCCTCCTCCGAGCACTGCTCCTAGCGTAGCTAGCTATGCTACAGCGTATTCCCCCGTCATGACCACTGCTGGGTTTATGCCCCAGTATGCCTTCTACCCCCCTGGCATGCAACCCACCCCCCGGAGCTCCATGGAGCCCAACACCGCGACAGCTTTCCAGCATTTGCGCGATCTGACTTATGCCAATGGGAATGGATTCTTCGCCCCTCAGAACGGACATCACAATGGCCACAACGGCCATCACAAGGGCATGATGTCGCCTCCGGAGCATCCTGTCGAGGAACCAATTGAACTTCTGCAGAGAATTCAAGATGCCATCCCAGACATCAACCGCTTGTTGAGCAGTTACAGAAATACGAAGAGCAAGCTGCAAGCCCGCGAAGCTGAGTTTCAACAGATGAAGACCCAGCATGAGCAGGATTTGATGCACAAGGACTTTTACATTGAAGCTCTCCAGACGCAAATGAGGAAAACTGCCAATGAGGCTGCGGAAGAGTCCACCAAGTTGAAGAACACAATCAACGAACTCCGCATGGAGCTGGGCAATCTTGACGAGAAGCGGAAAGACCTCGAGGAGAAGTTGGAGGACTCCGAGAAGTCGAACGAGGAGCTGACACAGAACAAACATGACCTTGAAGAGGAGGTCAGGACGCTTAACACCGACATGAAAGAAGCCCAAGAGGCTCATGAGAAGGAATGTGAGAGGCGCGAACAAGAGAAGGTGGACGCTCTTGCGACTCAAAAACGGGAAATGACCGAGTCTTTCGAAGAGATAAAGGCCGAGGATGAAAAAGCAGCAGCGGAAGCTTTGGCTGCTCGCGAGAAAGAGTTGCTTGACCAGCAAGAAGCAATGAAGAACGACTACGAAGATCAGAAACGACAGATGCAAGAAGCACATGATACATTGCAGTCAAACTTCGATGACAAGGTGAACGAATTAGAGTCCACCAAGACCGATCTCGAGAACAAGCACAAGGAACTCGAGGAGACTCGTGTGCAACATGCCTGTGAAGTTGAACTCCTCAACAACACCCATGCTGACCATGTCGCTGACATGGAGAGGCACTGGGCCGATGAGAGGGGCGAGTTGGAGCAGCGCATCACGGACAAGTGCGATGAACTCGCCCACTGTGAGCGCGAAAAACAGAAGGTTGAAGAGGATAATGTTGTCAAGGAGCAACAACTACAGGCAGCATCTGACGGCATGCGCCTCACCATTGATAATTTGGGCAAAGACTGCGATAGGTTGAGAAAGACCCTTCACAGCCTTGGAGAAGCCACTGACCTCAAGAGCACGAAGGGTGATCCATTCTTGTAAGTGTGACCTAGTGCATTGAGAATGTGTTTTAGTACTTGACTGTCTTTCAAAAATTTCCTTTTGTCTTCTTAATCTTCCAGACTGTCTTCTGTGTTGCCTTTACTACCGTTCTGGCCAGAACTGTGCCACGTTCATTTGTTTTCTTTTGTCCTTTTCGATTTTCCCTATAGAATTATGATCACGATGGTGACGAAGATTATGAGATGTCAATAATGCTATCAATTGTACCTGCTCTGATAAGAATTCTATAATCTAGTTTGGACTGCTTCGCCCAGCTTTCTCGTCTTATTGTTTCCTTGTCTAAGGAGCACTTTGCGTACCTTCCAATCGATCCTCCCAAGGATGTACTGTCCAAGATACCTCAGGAGCTACCATCCTTCCTTGATAATACCCCGGCATCGCGTGAACTGCGATCCGCATACGTTCAACATATCATCTCGAAGACTTTGACTTACCGAATCTTCCATCCGTTTCTTTTCACCTTGGGCAAGAGGTACGGTAAAGCGGACACTTTCTTCCAGATGCTCTCGATGGATATTCGACGCAAGTCTGTGAGACGTGAAGCCTTCTGGAGGCAGCAGACGCTGAAAGCCGCATACACGACTTCCGATGCCAAGCAGTCGATCAACGTTGTGGCCGCTGTGATCGTTGACGAGATCATCGACCACCTCAAGCACTTCGCCGACCCTAAACACATGGACACCCTTCATACAAGCGTGCGAAAGATTGTCAAGTTGGCTGCTGAGACGTGGCGACTGGCTCGTGTCGAACGGGAACTCATCATGGCTTCTTTCCCGGCGCCTGACTCAGAAGGCACCTCAAATGAGATCTGGGAGGAATACGGAACCCCGAAAGAAGGCTGTGTCGGCTCCAAGGAGGACCCTACTCGTCACGTCATTCTACGGACTTTCCCTCGCATCATTCGGGAGGCAGCCCACGAAGATTTTGCAGAAGACGAGGAGAAAGCCCTCGCCTGTACTTATACTCAAGGCAGTGTTTTGTACTCCGACTCCCCAGTGGTTATGGCTCGACGCCAAGAGCTGGCAAGACGGTCCACGGACTCCCTAGTCGGTGGAGAGGAAAGGCCACGAAGCGAGTCGAGAGGGTCTTCACGTTCTGACGGAAAGCCCAACTCACCCAGGCGAGGTAAAGCAAGCTTTGATACCGTGTAGAGTGAGTAGGGTGCATTGGAAGACGTGAGCGCTGCAGAAGGTGTAAAGGCTAAGCACTATAGAGCTACCAGCTGTTGGCTGTACATGAAAAGCTTGAGTTACATTTCTGGGAAAGGGTTGTCTTGATTATTCCAGTGGGTTAAGTTATCTGAGCGCGGTGTTTTGGTTTGTTCACTCCTTTGCGACAATATACTTCTGTTCCGTTATAGGGCTGCTAAGCTCGAGAACAGAAAACATTTATCATTCTTTCATGCCCCCTTTCTGTTTCTCACTCTTACCCTTCTCTCTTTCTCTTCCTTTTTTCTTCTTTCTTCCTTTTTCGTATAGCATTTGGTGGGAGTTTGAGCGTGTCTTTTTCTTCATCTTATTGTACTCCTTTCCTGCTTCCCTCCTTTCATTCCCTTCTTCTTCTTCCTCTTTGCCTTCCTTCTTCCTGTTGATATTGTCTCCCTTGGGAGCTATCGCTTACTTACACTCTGCATCCTGCAGTGTTAACGGGTTTCATAATGTGTATCATTTGTCATGATGTATGCTCATCGGGATGATGACACTTTCTAATGTATGTGATGTCAGTTGACGAAAATGATCTGGAGACCCTTCTTTCATTTCCGATGACGTTTGTATATATTTTCAATCGAGACTATAGCATATTGCCTTGATATCAATGGTCAGCGATATCGGACTGACTGTGCATTTAGTTCCCTACCGTCCGGCGTCGAGATCGCCCTGACCGCTATAGACTACAATCAGGAGGGGGAAAGAGCACAGCCACGCGTGACTAGGCTAGGATGGAGAACAGAAAATATCCGATTTTAGTTTTTAAAGCTTGTTCCGACCTCCAAGTCGCATTCTCGCGCAGCAAGCCTGGACTGGACCGAAACATCGTGCACAGCCTCAGGCAGGGCTGATTGCATGACTAACCCAACCAACACGATGCACCGAGCATAATTGGTCGATATGGATCGATGATCGATGTACCCTGGGCGCTTCCTCAGGGTTACTCTGGTCAAGATGCTTCTCCTGTGTCGTAGGTAGTTGGTATTGAGGTAAGTTAATCGTGGCGCAGTCATTTCACAGCTAGAAATGTCTGCAACGAGAAGAATCATCACTCTATTCTGGTTAACCTTCTAGAGGGCCATTCACTGAGCAAGGGTTCTTGAATCGGTCTCTGGTTCCTATCCGCCCGTGTTATAGGTAAGAAATAAAGCGATATGAGTGGAGGTTTAGCATTTTTTGTGGACCAGAGAGAGACCTTGGGAACCATAACTGACTGGTCTGTGGTTCATGATATCGAACACACATTTCCACGAACTTTTTTTTTTTTTTTTTTTTTTTGGCCCTTCTCTCCTTTCATAGAGAGGGTAAAGTGACTGAGAGGCGAGTGCATCAGATATTGAAGTAGATGGGTAGTATATCGGAGTCCGACCCGATGAAGATTACCTTTTTCATTCCATTTTCCCTTCGTATCTTGATTGCGGAATGACCTTACTCAAGGATCAGCATCCTCCGGGTACTGAATATAGAACACCAAATGGGGCCGGGGGCTTGACCCTCTCTTTTCCTCCCATCGGGCCACAGCACCAAATATTTTATGCCCATTTTAATTTGATGATCCATTGCTGACAGTGGAATCCTGTTTGCTGATTCGTGGCGAAAACCGAACGGTTCCCCCTTTTTTTTTCTTTGTTCTTTCTCTCTCTTGTCGAAAAATCCCAGGTCCAAAGGGAACAGGAAAAGCCGTGTAGATAATGATAATCCTCCCTCTTACTGAATGGACCTAATGAGAACCCCACTTCGTTCTCACTGGCCAGCCACGCGCCCACACTTTCATAACACCGGCGTCTGTTGAGTATGAGCGACTCCATCCTGTCAATTTAATTTCTTGAGAAATGACTTAGTTAATGTCTCTCTCTCTCTGTCTTTGAGCAGACGGAAGAATGTGATATTTCCCGTCAAAATAACAAATGAGTTATCATCTGGAGATCAATACTGGTTGTCATGTCCATTTATGTGTATGAGCCTCACTAAACAAAACAGCCTTGCAATCACGTTACACGCTCTCAAGAGGCTCTTTTTCTTCGACGGGAAAAAAACACATGACGTGCCCTCTTCTCTCCTCGTACTGTTTGTTTCCCTGCTCATTTGTGGCTCAGTCCTCATTTCAGCCGCAAGGCATCTTTTCCCAATTCTTCTTCTTCTTCCTCTTCCTCTTCGTTCCTCCGTCCTTTTCTTCTTTGGATTTAATCTTGCGCAATACTACGGGGAATTTTCCTACTCTATTTCTCCTCGATTTGGCTCGTGCTTACCCCTCTTTTTGCGGATTTGTATAGGTAGCCAAGACTCTTTCGCCATTATCCTCAACCAACCTTCTCGTTAATCTGCCCTACAAGGCGCCGTTACGCTTAAACTTGCCCCCCTTTTTTCCTTCTTAGTTTCTGCTTTCCATTACCATTAGCTCGATCCAAACTTTTGAATCCACGGTTCTGTCTGTTCCGGTGGATTTTATATCGACCTCAATTATTTTCTTAACTTTTTCCCCTGGCCCGTTGCCAGTAAAGGCAGTTTTGGAAGTCTGTCTACGTCATTGGTCGAGAATAAGCTGAATCGCGATCAAGAACGCCCGCAGAATGATTCCTGCGGTGGCCTAATCTAAACCGGCTGCTATTGACCGATTCTACTTCTGCTACATCTATATACTCAATATATCTCATTGTCTTATTTTTCATAATTGCATAAACCGCCGCTTTGCTCATCGATGGCTTTCTAGACATGCGCCCTCAATTCTGGTTTCCATCTTTGTGAGCTCTACTGTACTTGCCAGAGGGACTGCGCGCACACGTTAGCAGAGTCATCCTGAACAGAGGAAAAGACTGCAACATTCTTCCTATCTTTGACTTTGTGCCGGTTCACGCGAGAAAGAGGCATCGGATATTTGACTTGCCTACAACCATGTCGACACTATCGCCTCAGTTCGTCCCAAACGACTCACCCAACCCCGCAAAACTAAATGACGCTTCCTTTCCCGACCCTTATCTCTCGGCCCAGCTAGATCCCGAAGTGGCATCTTTCAGATCATCTGCAATCAGGCTAACACCCGTGAGCGGTGAAGATCACGGCACGCGCGATCCTTCCTCTTCCCCTATAGGTTCGCATGTTCACAGTGACTCGCCCCGCGATGAGGCACACCCAGCTTCTTATTCTGAATACCTCAGCCCCGCGGACGATCTCTCCAGTGAGTTGAGCGTTCATACGTCGCCAAGCGCCGATTACTTGTCGGCAGCCTTCAGTACAGACCTATCTCCAGACTCGAATAGTTCGCAGCATGACGGAGGTTTACATCCAGGCATGCGCAGCACTGCCTTAGGCCCGAACGAGTTGAACTCTACACAGATGACTATGGATCCCTCTCAGCTACTCACTCCGAATCTGACCAACAAATCAAGTCTGTGTTCTGAGACGACCAGTATCAAGAGTCAGACTGGGTCTATTCCCTTGCAGAACCAACCGCAGGCACTCACTCTCATCACTGGACCTCCCGATGAGCGTCTGGATGTGCCCGCGGACCTTGGCTCTCCCAGGGCCAGAAGCCCAATTGTCAAAATTGAGAGTTTTTCCCGGGGTGATTCGCCGGTAAGAGATATGCGGCGACCAAGTCATTCTTCAACACACCTTTCTCCCGGCGGGCCATCGAGCGAATCCGACGAGGAAGCCGGGGTGGATAATGGCAGATATCTTGGAGCTGTGCAGTCTGTCTCGCGAAAACATGATGGATCCTGGATACCAAATGCGGCTACTGGCCACGCTGGTGTGGAGCCCACGTCCCGGGAAAATGTTTACGTGCCAAGCCCGAATGAGCTCGAGCTGCGGCGACAGTTGGATGAGAAGAATGAAGATATTCGATCTTGGTCGGCCTCCGTCAGTGTGGCGAATAGTGAGAATGGTGATGACCCAGCCCCACACAGGGGTCGCAAGCACACAGGTAACCGACGCAGAGCGAAGAGCGCCGGCGACCCTTCGCTCCAACAAGATTACTTCAACTTGAAAGTGGCTCTCATCCCTGGGCCAGGCGTCCTCGTCACAGAGAACAGCGAAGAGGAATACAGCGATCATGAATCGGACCTCGAGGGAACCGGCTCGGAGACCCCGGCTGCCAGTGTGAATGAGGCAAGATGGGCTTTGGAAGAACAAGAAACGCTGCATAGTCCTGAACAACTCAGTCCTGAAGGTGAAGAACCGTCACCTCATCAGTTCCTGGGGCGACCCCCTTGGCGAGATCTCATGCCGGTCCCTTCTCCGGACATGGCACGTACGCAGCCTTCGAGCTCAACTGCAGCCATGGTCGAGTATGAGAGACGTGCGAGGGACTTGGATACTGCTTCGCGCGCGGCAACTTGGGGCACCCGCGACGTCGATATTAATAGTCTCGTTGGTGCGGGGGGTTCCTTTGAAAGTTTGTCGATCAGCAACGACAAAAGCAGGAAACACGAGAGGCGGAGCAGTCTCCGCAAATTGTTGCACAGGAAATCGTCCAACAATCTTAAACCACCTAACAATCTCAAGCGGCATCTGTCAGATCTCTCTCTTGCGCTACCTGGCTCCGATGACCACAGCAAGGGTGACGAGTACAAGGGGTCTCACCAAAGGAAGAACAGCTTCCCGCATCGTAAACTGAGTCTTGGTCTTTCACCTAGGTCACCTAGGTCTTCCAGGTCGCCTAGTTTGAGCACTGGAGGTGCCGTTATTGCCATAGCCGGGCAAATGGCCGCCATTGGTGGAAAGGATACCCTTCGGGTGGCATCCCCAAGCTCCACGAGCAACCCTTGGCCTTCGCTCAAGGTCCGTGGACGAAGCAGAAGTGAAATACCGAGACCGTCAACACCTGGACTCATCGATCTGATGACAAGCCATGGTGGGCCCCCGGTTGCCAACATCGCATATTCACACTTACAGCCAGAACCTCGCAGCGCCCCACCAAACCAAACTCGACTCGGGCATGGCACCCGTGAAGATGATGAGAACGACTATAACATGGCTGATGATAGGGGATTGGTGATGGATCTTTCGGTTCAATCACGCCTCCCCGTGCCTACATTGGAAGGGTTCAGGACCCAGATCGCTCAGCTGAATCCCCGACTTCAACCGGCACTACTTGACCGCTTTGCCAACGAGCAAGTTCGCCGCTACAAAAAGCTGGTGGAAAACAAATTAACCCATACTTGTGCGGTTAGCCAGAAGGGCTGTGCTTCAGGCAAATTCTGCTTTGCCCAGGGCGGCGAAGCCCTACTGTTGGCGCCTCGTGCAGGCCCGCAGGACTCAGAAACCCCCCATACTCAATTCCAGATCCCTGGGCATGGAGAGGCAGGCGATGATTCTCAAGCCCTCGGAGAAAGTGCGGTCACCGCGGCACAGTTCCCTCCGGGGGTTCCTTTGCCGCCAGTCAAGCGGCTCCCAGCGGAGTTTGAATGCCCAATATGCTTCCAGGTGAAGAAGTTCCAAAAGCCATCAGATTGGACCAAGCATGTCCACGAAGATGTGCAGCCGTTCACCTGTACCTTTGCCCATTGTAACGAGCCCAAATCATTCAAACGAAAGGCTGATTGGGTACGGCATGAGAGCGAACGGCACAGACAACTAGAATGGTGGACCTGTTCGGAGCCCGATTGCAACCATACTTGTTTTCGAAAGGATAATTTTGTACAGCATCTCGTCCGCGAGCACAAGATGCCAGAGCCCAAGGTAAAGAAAACGAAAGCCAAGGGATTATCCAAACATCCGGTGGATCCGAATTCACCCGAAATGCTGGCAGAGATCCAGCGCGAGCGCGAGATTGAGCAGCTCTGGAACCTTGTGGAGCAATGTCGACATGACAATCCGAAGGGGCCCAAGGATGAGCCGTGCCGGTTCTGCGGTAACGTCTGCAGCAGTTGGAAAAAGCTTACAGTGCATTTGGCCAAGCACATGGAGCAGATCGCGATGCCCGTATTAGCTCTCGTCAACGAGCGGAACCTGGCGTCCAGCCTGGGACCAGATTCAACTGGCAAGGGTGATCTCAGCTCCGAGCCAGAGTCGATCTCGCGTGAGACCACCAGTTTTGCGCCCAATCTGGACGGGATCCAAACTAGGACAGACATGCCCATAGGCTACACGCAGGCACCATTCCCAGGTCATGATGTTGGGCAGTCCGACGGGCTTGAGGTCCCTTTCAGCTCCACCGGCGTTCCCCACTTTACCACCATGTCAGGCGCGTTCATATCCGCCGAGCCGGAGCCGATGGACGCGTACGATGAGTATAGTGTGCAGGTGGGACTCCAGCCAGGGGGGGCCATGGACCAGTCGCGGCTCATGTCTATGCACCAGAACTCAGTGACATATCCTCCCCCTTTCAACGCCGGGCCGCGCCCTCGGGTCTCCCATCAAGATATGGGCGTATTACAAGAATCGTATAATTTCTCCATGTCCCCCACGGAGATGCAGCCGACCTATGACACCCGGTACATGTCAGAGAATGGCTATGTCTGCCAAGGGACCATGGCACCCACCATGCCATTCACTGCGCCCGGGACGTACCCAGGTCAACTCTAGTAAACCAGTTTACCACTCGATCGATATGGGACCGGGCCGTAACCGTCCGCCCCATCACATTTCTTTGATTCTTTTTGTATATGATACCCTAGCGCACTAGTTTGGCAGATCGTGGAGGAAATTTTCTATAATATGATCTGAAACGGCTTTATTACTTTGGGATTTCATTGCTTTCTTTTTCTCTCTTTTACTTTCAGCACCCCTGCGTATCGACCACATTATATGGGTGATTTTCTTGTTGGATCTCTGGAGACGATCGGTCTGCATTGAGATACCCGTAAACAATAGACGGTTTCCTCGACGGTCTTGTCTTGGCCTTGGATAACATGCGTGTCAGGTGATAATTGCGTTTTTACGCTCTGGTTCCAGCCGCTCGGCTTTGTTGGTTGTCATTTTTTTTTTTTTAAAAGAAAAAAGAAAGAAATTTTCGTCTCTCTTTCATACTCTCTTTTCCCTTGGCGAATGTTTTAACTTTTTGACTTTGTTGGTGCTTACAGACATTTTGGACCCACGAATGATAGACGTTGAACTACCGACGCGGTGGAAGTGACTAACGATTTCTTCGGGGTATGTAGGAAGGAGGGACCTCCTATGAGAAATGGAGGGTCTCTGTGGTTGTATCCATGTATGTATGTAGCCAGAAGTATGAGTAGTCGCTCTCTGGAGAGCCCAAAAAGGACAGTTGCTCAACGGATGATGATTGGACGGGCAGGCGATGCACCTGGCCCAGAGAGAAAAGCACGGAGAACGGGGAATCTTGCAACTAGGCCACTAGGTACCGAGCTCGAAGGAGGTTGACCAGCGAGGGAATTTTAACCGGTAAACTGTCAGCCTGAAAAGGGAGAAAAAGAAATGAGACATCACACAGCCGGATGCACTCCCAAGGTCCCGGCGTGCGACACATCCCTGTTAATGTTATTCTGTTATAAATAGTATTCAGTAACCGTAATGGGTGATTTTTAGCTTCCGCGAAGGAAAAAATAAAATAAAATAAAACGAATCAAAAAGGAAGCTGTGGATGGGGAGGGAAACGACTCAAAGAATTAATGAGGCGAGGGAGGGGAGAGAAAAAAAAACTAAATAACAATCAACACGAGTTTGAAGGGGATCGACACAGTGGGATGGGGGTTGAGAGAGTTTTCAGTTGACGGGATACTTTGGGGGAGTTCGTCCGGTAAGGTTTTTGTTTCGAGGCCAACCTTCTGGGCGATGCTAAGACGACAAGGTTGGCTTTGACAGTGAAGTGGAGGTGGAAGGACATGGACCCTGAATTGAGAGGATGGCAGATGCACTCGTCGGACATTTGCTTATCTTTCGTGATATCCATATCCATCGTCCATCTGGGACGTACTTCCTCCTACTCGTTTCCTCCTCGGACGTACAGATCGCAGCCAGGGATACACTCAATGGAATGAATTCTGTCCAGCTTACCGAGGCAGCCAATCACACGGATGAATTTCCCATATATTTTGGATTCAGGGTCTAGGCTGATAACGTACGATTTCCACGATATCGGGTGGGAATGCAGATCCAATAAAGACCGTCGACTAGTAAATAAGATTAGGTGGGTGCTGGAGTGATGTGCAGGAGTAATCATAATCATCAGCAATAATGAAATTGGGACGGCGTATATTCGCCCAGATTAGCCAGTATCATAAGTACCGTCTCGTTAGTCGGTATGTGGTGTCCCTTTTTCTCGCATGATGAAGTCTTTTTGAGGGAACTTTGTCATCCTTACAGGCACAGCCACGCTGGTATCGTGTGTTTATTGGCTCTCCTGCTGGTTGTCATGATGCCGATGGAGTTCTTCTCATTTTCCTTCATTTGCCAATCACGGACCACATACCACGCGTGCCATGGAGGCCCCCTTACATGACATTCCCTTCGTTCTCTCAAGAGAACGAAGTCCATTAGTCATGAACCTCATTCGTTTCAGCTGACGAATCCCGGGGAATCAATTCCCGATGTGGAGATTGACGGTGGGAGGGTCTCCGCCCTTTGCACACCCCTCCTCTGGAAAATGAAGTTGTATGTCCCGTCCGAGACGTCCATACCTTAGGAATGATGAGGCTGCAATTCCTCGCTGTCTAAGATCTAATCTATCTACATTCTACTCGTCCGATCCGACTATCCAGGGGTAGAGCTCTTTGTGCAATCAGTGGCCGCATGCTAGGAGCCCGTATGTACATACATACCTGTACACGCCTCGCTCTCTCTGTGTGTGTACCTGGAGTCATATCTGACGGAATGGGTCTGAGAAAGGAAGGGGATGGGGAGATAGTAGCTGAATGAGAGCAATATGTATGTACAGATATGCGACATGAACGCATGCCTTAAGAGAGAGAGAAAAAAGAAAAGAAAAAAGAAAAACGAATGAGTAAAATTCTGTTTTCTGTCTTTGATGTATGACAGATCTTAGTGAAGGGTTGAGTCGAGTCACGTTAATTTCCCCTCCTCAGCTCTCAGGTCATCTCCCCTGCAACCCCAAACAAGAATAGTAGAGAATCAACCAACTTCCATGCTCTGGCAGATCCTTAATCCCCATTCCTCCAATACTCCTTATGCTTCCCAGCTTCAATGGACCTCTGCAGTCGAGTTCCCGTTCATTGGTCCCTTCGTATGGATGCACAGACAGTACGTACTTTTGGGTCATGGTGTCTCCCCCCCCCCTCCCTCTCCTGTCCTGCCAATGTGGAAACCTTTCCTTTCTTTTTCTCTCTGAAGTTTGAACACGTTATCGCGTGGGGTTTTGCGATGGAGTTAGTGTCCACCCACCGGCCGTCGATCACATCGTCTATCCTTTCCCTTCTTCTCCGCCGTTGACATTGATGCTCCCTCTCGTCTTCCCTTGTCATTATTTTTTATTAATTATATATAGGGAGTGTGTTAATTAACCTTGTTCTATTTAAAAACGGATCTTCTTCACAGTCACATCCTAGTCTATGTTTCATCTCAGAACCTACTCAGCCTCACTGCCCGACTTTTCTCATCGGCTTCCCTTTTTGACTATGTTTGGTCTCGTCTCAACTATCACCATTCTACAAGAAGACCATTCTGACAGTGGATGGTGTCTACAAGTTATTATATTAGACTCATGGCCGGTGAAAGCTTCAAACACCTATATAAATCACTCTGCCACTCGATTCACGCGTTACCCTGACACATCCTCAATCCTCTGGCTTGTCGGTATATCCAAGACGGGGAAGCGATTATCGGCAAGGTCATTTTAGACAGCTGACTTGGCAGCGATGAACGTATGTGACCTTCGTCCGATCTCGTTCAGTCTTAACCTAATTGTCAACCCTCCATGAAATCTTCCAGTAAACTAACTATGCCCATGTGCTTTAGGAGCCTAACCCCAAAAGACTAGCTTGGGACAACTCCGGGGATATCCTCCAAGGCATGCTGGACCGGCAAGTCGCACCAGCCTCACCGCAGTTAGAGTACTCGTCGGATGGGCTTTTAGTCTCTGAGTACGCTCTAAGCGATCCAGCGTCTTTTCTAGGCCTGCAATTCGGTCCTGACTCTGCAGTTATACCGCACAGCCATCTATCGATGCTCAACCAATGGCCACCACATCACCAGCAAACATCGTCACCGCCGCCTCAACCCAGCTTAGATGTTTCTCAGTACCATCACCCGCGGTTAAAGAGCAACCAAGATGCATGGAACCCGCTTCAAGTAACCGGCGTGCCGGTGAACACGTCACTATGGGGGTTCCCTAACGCTAATAACCTCCAGCAGACGTCTGAAGGTGGCCGCAAATATTCGACGGGGCAGTACAGCGCAACTTCCGAGAGTGACAGTCATTATAACGGCTTCCACCCCTCAGACTCGGGATACTGCAGTCACAGCTGTGCCACACGGTCGGTCACCACGTCGTCTTACGCGGTTGATTCTGTCAGCAGCCCATTCTTAGCGCCGCATGAACATGAACAAGAAGATCGGTCGTCAATATTAGATCTCGGTCCATCCCACTGTGGCGACACAGTGGTCGATGCACTGGAGATGGCAGAATCATCATCTTTAATGTGTCATGATATGATTACATGTGATTACCCCAACTGCCCTTGGACGGGCAAGTGTCCATCCGATAAGAGGTATGCTTCCTCTCTTCGGCATGTTTGAACAAAATCATCATGCAGAAGGGCCATGAAGTTAATTAAGCAGCAGGAAGCATGAAGCGAGACATAGAAAGCTCTTCAAATGCGACGAGCCTGGCTGTACGCGGAAGGAAGGCTTCGGTACCATCAATGATCTTGCACGACATAAGAAGTGCGTCCACAAACAGGAGCCAGAGCGTGGCCCCAAAGTGCTGTACATGTGTTTCGGGCGTAACTGTCCACGCCGAGGCAAGGAATGGCCCCGGTTGGACAACTTCCGCCAGCATCTCTCCCGGATGCACAATGATGAGGATACAAATGAGCTACTGAAGAGGTAAGTTAGCTTGCCTATGGATACGTGAAAATAAAAAGCAAGCATTAACCTCGTCCAGGTCGCATGATTGGTATGAGTCTTGTGTAAAGCCACGAGTTGAGCCTTCATCCTTTGCCGACCACATCTCGGACGAGGTAACGGTTGCTGCTTCTGATTCAGAATATGTCAGGAGGGATTCGGGTCAGGACCTCTACAGTTTGCGATCTCCAGATACGCCTCTCTTTAGGCCATCTAATCAGCCGGGCCTCCAATCAAATAAGAACTCCCAGACTCAACGAAGATATTCTGCCCTGGACAGTACACCAAGGCTCCCTGCAAGAGATACTGCGCAGGGCCTTGAACTACCTGCTCTGACGACCCTCAACTTGAGCTCAAACACGGACCTAGAGCCTTCCACTTCTTCTCGGCTGGGACACGCCCAATCTGACAGAATGGAAAATATGGTATCCGAAATGGCTACTAACATGGTCAACGTCATGGCAAGTATGATGAACAGCAGTAGCAACGATAGTGGCAACAGTCAGCGCAGGCATAGCCACCATATGGGCGACAAATTAGAGTCACTTGAGCGGAATAACGGACTGTCCGATGAGAGGCGGGAGATGATGCAGAAGATTCTATCTGCAGCTCTAGACCAGGTGTCCGGAAACCCAGAACCTAGCCAGGCTGATTCACAGACGGTGCCTGACAGTAAGTCCGACAAGAAAGGTTGGATACAATGCGAATTCTGCACGAAGCGCACGCGGTTGCGCTGTGAAATGAAGTAGGTGAAGATACGGCGCTTTTATCTGCAATCAAGTCCTAACATTTCAACTTCAAGGAAACATAAGAAGCGCCATGAGCGACCATATGGTTGCACGTTCGAAAAATGCAGCAAGACCTTCGGTAGCAAAGCCGACTGGAAACGACACGAGAACTCCCAGCATTTCCCCTTGCAGAGTTGGCGCTGCACCCTTCCCGATGCCACGCAAGGGGATCAATCCTGTGCTCGCCTGTTCTATGACCAAGGAGAATATGCCCGTCACCTGAAAAAGCATCACCATGCAGAAGATACAGAGGTGCAGACTGCACTCTCCAAGAACAGCATCGGTCCGCATGGACAGTCACAATTCTGGTGCGGCTTCTGTCGTGACATCATTCCACTAAAAGGTCAGGGCCTTGCTGCGTGGAATGAGCGCTTCAATCACATAGATACTGAGCACTTCAAAAATGGCGAGCGGATCGAGGATTGGCTCCTCCCTTCGGGACATCTGACCAAGGGCCGAGAACGCGACGGAAAGGAACGAATCGGAACGCACGCAGATGGCGATGGTGAGCCTCCAGTAGACGATGTGAGCGATGATGATACTGTCGGGAGTATCTGTAACTCTGAGGGCGAGAACCCACGGGATGACACCCCGGTGGCGGCCCCAGAACAAGTACATAACCTTCCACTTCGCCAAGTGAACACTCATGTTCAAAACAACTCTCCTATGTTCAACCCTCTTCCCGATCAGACGAACTTACGAAAACGCAAATTCTCCGCCCCACAACCGTCTCTAGACTATTATATTCGGGCAGATATTCCGGCTATGGAGAAAAGATATAAGACCGATGATGCGATCCAATCCCATTATGGAAACCTCGTCTACTGCGTAAGTTATTCAGGTTCAGCTGGTTTGGGAGACGAAAGATAGGCTAACCCGAGAACAGTGTCAGTGTACGCAGGGTCCTTTTCCTTGGTCTTATACCGCACAATGCTTATGTTGCCCTCATAGCTTCTGTGGCAGTTGTGGGAGTGAGCGCCAGCCTCTTCCTAATGGATATATAGAATCCTCTTAGAGGGTGCTGTACATACATATTGAGCCTACCAGACTAGCTCTGAATGATATGAAAGTGACGTCAAAAGCTTACATTGACATACGGGGTATATACAATACAATGTTCACGTAGGATAAGATGAAAAGCCCTTATTTTTGGGTGCTCGTCAGCTCCCTAGCCTGCTTCTCCAGAGCCGCCACTTCTTCTGTGAGGGATTGTTAGGAGCAATGCGGGAGGTGAAAACGAATAGGAGAACTCCACAAACACGTACGATTCTTGGTATATTTCGACTCATCCATTTCAAGCTTCAGCCATGTCCAGTAAATCACTTGGTATGTGAAGATGGCTCCCAAGAAGACCTTGGCAAACGGACTTGCGAAGAGTTTGTACCGGGATACCTGGCTTGGGTTAGCCTTTATTTAAGCATGGTTATTTGACCTTCCAAACTTGAAGATACTATGAATATATCTTTGTTATGGAGACCTTGCGTTGGGCCCCATGGCTCAATTTATGATAGTATTAACAGCAAAGGCTGGGAAGCTTACCCCTTCTTTGAATGAACTGGATTCGTGGGCGTTCGAGTTGCTCCCGGTGGTGCTAAATGGTCTGCGAGATGGGAATGCAGTGGAGAGAAAACGTGACAGCGGGGGGCGAGTTGATGGCAGCCGGCGAAACATATTGAGAATGGAAAGAGATATTACCTGGTCAAGCTTCGTATGTACTGGGGTTAGCGGTAGTAGATTGAATCCTGTAGATATAAACATTTATATATATACAAGTTAGATTGAGTCGGGGATGGAAGAAGAATCGATGACTCAGCAGTCACATGACAAATAGGTCGCTAAAGCCGCATTCGGCAAGCGGCTCTGCATTAAATCATGATGGACAGGCGGGGAGGAGCCTAAGGACGATAAGCTTCGAGGACCTGGGGAAAGGTCGAGGTTCCTGACCGACTTATTTCTTCTTTCTTCCATCCTTTGGCACCTCGGGTTTGCGCCCTGGACTACGTCGAGATCCGGTCGGAGAGCGGTCAATATTGACCGAATCTATGCATCGAAAGCTGGAACTCTACTGTGAATAGGTTTACGGATGGTTTCAGTGGGCTCTACGTGGGTGGGAAGAGGGAGTGATGGTGCGGCAAAGGGACGACGGTTGAAGGGTTGAGCTGTTGTGATTTCGCATGACCAACGGAAAATTGACGGTACGGAATAGTGCTGCTGCGGTCGTGGAGCAAAATGGGCAAAATGACGCGGGTGAAGGCACGTGCACCGGGGCGCTAACCCCAAAGGAGGCCTAGCTGCGGCGCGGGTCTGTGGCTCGTGCCCCGGGAATGGCAGGACTAGCCGGACGGCCAGCTGTGGCTGGAGCAGGCCAGGCAAAAGGCGTGCGCGAGTCTTTCCGCCCTTCGATCTTCTTGTCCCACGCCCGTTTATTCGATGTTTTGTTACTCGTGTGGCAGCGTGGATTTTGGCCCATTTGACCGTTTCGTTTTTCGCTCGTTTCTGATTCTGGTGCGCCATCTCCTGTTCTTCTGTCACTGGATGCGATCGGGCCCTTTCCTTCCCGCACCGGCTTTTGTCGTGAGATTCACTGCGATTTCTCTCTCCCGGGGCCCTGCGCTTTGCGCTTCGCCGTAGTCCCGTGGTATATATAACCACCTCTTGTCCACGGGCGGCACGTCGTCCCCCCAACATTGATGTATCGTGTCTGCAGGGGAGCTTAGGTCTTTGTCTGGTTGCATGAGAAACAATACCATTGTCTTGTGCTGAATGGCAGTGTCTGCTTGGGTCTGTTTACTTTTCGTTTAAGGTGACAATACGTTCTACTTTTCCATTCACTCAGTTCCTGGTGAGTTCCATCGATATCCCTACATCCCCATCAGCCTCCCCGGGCGCGAATTTCTCGTGTCTTTCATGACCTATCACATGGCAACTTGTCTCAAATCACTCTGTCTTTGCTCACATGGCGATCGTCAAAAGAGATCCAACCCCCAAGCCTTTCTGGCGCGATACTATGGCTCGTATGAAGCGCTCAATCGAAGAAATCGCCAACAAGTCCGATTCGGACGACGACGACTACAGCGACCACCCCCGCTCATCTCGCCGCTCCGCCTCGCGTTCTAAATCGAGGAAGAAAGCCAAGCCATCGAAGAAGAGGGCTCGTCGCCGTTCCGGCGATGACATTATCTCTGACGATGATGATTTCTTCAGTGAGGATGAGGAATTGTCTTACGACGAGTCGGAGGAAGAAGTTGATGACAACGCTCAGAGGAATGCGAGAGGCCTAGTAGCGCGAAGGGCAGCCACGAACCGACCACTTTATAACGAACCCGATTCAAGCAGCATCGAGGACGATGACAATGAAACAGAAGACACCTCACCAAAGAAACGCAAAACTGCCGTAGTCACGCTGAAATTGGGTGATGCTTTGAAGCGACAGCCGCAACTGGACCAAGGGAGCCGACGAGTCACCCGGCGTACACGAGGCGCGTCGGAAGACATTTACGCGCTCACCAACTCGGGTCGCCATGTGGAAACAGTCGAACGAGGTACACATAGCCCAGAGGCCGAAGTAATACGACCAAATCGCCGCGGATCTCGCTCATCGAAGCAGGTCCCCACAGTTATGGAGGAGGATGAAGATACTCAGGAGAAGCAGGAAGAGTATATTGAAGAGACCACGGATATCAAAGGCTCTCAGATCGAGATTATGGAAAGTGCGCACGCCAGCTTCGAAGAAGGGCCCATATCCGCCGGGGATGGCCTGCAGGGAGCGGCAGATGCTGACGAGGGATTTGTGCCCGAGTCTGAGAACGAAGATGCTGAGCACGAAGATGATGACGATGAAGACGAGGGCCCAGTAACCCGGAGAAGAACTCGTCCAAATAGAGGCCAGCAAATTGAGGAGCCCGAGCAGCCAGATGAAGAAGAAGCCTCGGGGCCTCGTCGCTCCAGCCGAAAAAAGCCGAAGAGTTCTCAACGGAAACGATCAAACGATGAGGAGAGCGACTTTGAACCCGAAGAAGAAGACTCAAACGATGATGATGAGGTATCCCAGACCGGAAAATCCAACGGCTCTCCCCGTAAAGCCAGTCAAGCACGCGATGATGAAGAGGACAGCACCGCCGGCCGGCGTCCTGGTCTTCGCAAAAGGGCGTCTCGATCTCGTGGGCAATCCGAAGCGGCAGCTGATATTGCAGAGGAACTCGCCGAAGAGCTTGAGGATCTGAGGGGTGGTCGACCTCGTAGAAGGTTGCAGGCGGATATTGTGTATGAAAAACCTCGGCGCAGCCGCAAGGATGTGGATTATCGAATCATACGACCGGATCTAATTCTACCGATTGAAGAAGCTGAGAACGAGGTCAATGAGTCTCCCTCGCGCCGTGGTGGCCGCGGGGGTGGAGGCGGCAGTAGCTGGCAACGCACCCTATTCCCGACATATGGGCCTTTCGGAGGCGGCGGCCCGGCTGCAATTCTGGCTCCACCGGGAGCACCTGCTGCGACTGGAGGCGTTGACAGTGATAGCAGCGATGATGAAGGGTTGCATCACCCGCGTGGCTCTGTTGCCGGTGTAGGGTCCGCTCTTGGGCCACATGGCGCTGGTCTTCTCCCCGGCCAGACCCAAACACACGACGCTACACAGGGTCTCTCAGGGACACCGGCAAACCTGGGCAAAGTCAAGGATAAACAGGCGCTTGCGGATGCAGACCCGTTAGGAGTGGATATGAGCGTCACTTTCGACAGTGTTGGAGGCTTGCAGGGACATATTGATCAGTTAAAGGAAATGGTGTCTCTTCCTCTGCTATACCCGGAGATCTTCCAGCGTTTCCACATCGTGCCGCCTAGAGGAGTTCTCTTTCACGGTCCCCCTGGAACGGGTAAAACTCTTCTGGCCAGGGCCTTGGCGAACAGTGTCAGTTCCGAGGGCCGTAAAGTCACATTCTACATGAGAAAAGGAGCTGATGCGCTAAGCAAATGGGTGGGTGAGGCTGAAAGGCAGCTGCGACTGCTATTCGAGGAAGCTCGTAAAACACAGCCTAGCATTATCTTTTTTGACGAAATTGACGGTGAGTGAAAAACCCCTCAAGAGTGCGTTCTTGCAACACTACTGACTTGTCTACCTCCAGGTCTGGCTCCTGTGAGATCAAGCAAACAGGAACAGATCCATGCGTCTATTGTCTCTACTCTACTAGCGTTGATGGATGGTATGGATGGCCGTGGTCAGGTCATTGTTATTGGTGCCACTAATCGACCGGACTCGATTGACCCTGCTCTACGCCGTCCGGGTCGTTTTGATCGAGAGTTCTACTTTCCCCTACCGAATTCCGAAGGTCGGCGCGCTATTCTCGACATCCATACTAAGGGCTGGGATCCGCCTCTTCCAGGACATATAAAGGATGAGCTGGCTGAGATCACCAAGGGCTATGGAGGAGCCGACCTTCGTGCTCTTTGCACAGAAGCCGCCCTGAACGCGGTACAAAGAAGATACCCCCAGATTTACAAATCCGATAAGAAGCTTCTTATCGATCCGAAGAACATCAATGTCACCCCGAAGGACTTCATGCTCGCCATCAAGAAGATGGTCCCATCATCGGAGAGGTCCACTTCATCTGGCGCCTCGCCACTCCCTAAGGAAGTTGAATCCTTGCTTCGTCATCCTCTGGCGGACATTAGAGCTCTGCTCTCCGAAATCCTTCCACAAAGAAAGCGGCTTACTGCTCTGGAAGAAGCACAATTTGAGGAGCCCGAGGGCGCTGGAAGCTTCCAAAGCGAGCAGATGCAGCAAGAATTCGACAGGTCGCGAGTTTTCAGGCCCAGGATGCTGCTTCGCGGACTAATGGGCATGGGCCAACAGTATCTGGCGGCTGCCATTTTGCATTACTTTGAAGGACTGCACGTGCAATCGTTCGATTTGCCTACTCTCCTCAGCGATTCGACTCGGTCTCCGGAAGCAGCTGTCATACAGCTGTTTGCAGAGGTCAAGAGGCATAGGCCAAGTGTGATTTACATTCCCAACATAGAAACTTGGTCCGAAACTGTTGGGCAAGCCGTGCTCTCCACCTTCTTGGGTTTGCTGCGGTCGATCCCTCCCACCGATCCTGTCTTGCTACTCGGAGTCCAGGAGCTGACTGGTGACGAACCGGACACCGGGTTGCTACGGCAAATGTTTGGGTTCTCCAAGAGAAACTTCTACGACCTGAAAGCGCCAGGAAATGAAGCGCGGTACGAGTATTTCAGCAAGGTGGTTGAGTACATCAAAACCTCGCCAGCGCATTTTCCGGATCCTGAAAACCGTAAGAAGAGGGAACTCGAAACTCTGGAGGTTGCACCTCCGCCTCCAACAAAACCCGCAACGCCGCTCACCAAGGAGCAGCTAAAAGCCCAGAAAAAGAAAGATCACCAAACGCTGAATCTTCTGAAGATTAGAATCCAGCCTATCATGGATCAGATCAAGAAGTACAAACGGTTCAGAACCGGTGTGATCGATGAGTCTCAGATCCGGTACCTCTGGGAAGAAGAGGATCCGAACACCGTCACAAGCGATCTACCGATTGAACAGCGGACTACTTTCCGGCCGTTCGAGAAGGCTTATGACAAACACGGCGTCCCGGGACTCTGGGAAACCGTGTCGGGTAAATTCTTTTACAATATGGAAATCGTTACCATCGAGAAGCGCCTCTCCAATGGATATTACAAACGGCCCAGCGACTTCCTGGCGGATATAAAACGACTGGCCAAAGATGCACGACAAACTGGCGATCAAGAGAGAATCTTGAGGGCCAACGAGCTTCTGTCTAACGTTGAAGTTGATATTTCCACCATCGAGCAGGCTGAACCGCAGCTCGTCGCAGAATGCGAGAATGTCTACATTCGGGAATTGGAAAGGGAGAAGCTCGCAGCTGAAAAGGCTAAGAGGGCCGAGGAAGCGGAAAAGGGAGGCTTTTTGGGTCATACAGCGAACCATAATGTACCGCATGGTAATACTGAGTCCGGTCCTTCGAGTGGCCCTGTGGTGTTAGGCGAGACATTCCCCGCCCTCCCTCCCAAAGAACAGGTCAGACCGGTGACACCGACACGGCAATCAACGGCAAGCTTCTTGACAAATGGCTACCATCAAAGCGGAGGCTCAGATCTTAATGATCTAAGCGGCCATGGACCGACAAGCAACGGTTCACATGAGTCGAGGCCAGATGGGGACGGCGATGTCTACATGACTAATTCGGAAGATCACTCGGGCACAAGAGACACACAGGGCAGTTCATTTGGGCCATCTGCACAACCAAAGCCACCATATTCCCACACAGCGCCTTCCCAGCAGATACGACGTGAATCAGGTCTCTCAAGCTTCTCGCAGAAGGGGCCAATGACCCCAATGGCTCCGGGATCTCAGCCACACGATTATACCAACGAAGCTTCAACTACGCAGACAACTTCAGGCCAAAAATCGTCGGATCAATCATCTCTCCGACCAAACTATACGCAAAGTCCCATAGTAGGTCAAGCAATAAGGCACGATTTCCCTGACCTTACCCAGTACCCAGACCGGGTGGGATTAGAAGAGCATCTACCAGACACACAGCAAGGTGACAGCAGCCAGCCGTCACCAAGGCCCCGTGATTCCCTCCCCGGAAACGCAGATTCGCAGCCCGAACACCTTGTGAATGGCAGTCAGTCGCAACCAAAAACACAACCACCCGTGCCTCTTTTCGATGAATCGACGAAGCCGTCATCTCATCCGCCAGCTAATCTCCATTCGATACTGAACGATGAGGACCGCTCACCAAAGCTAATTGTGGACCTTGAGTACGTCCAAAATCTACACGAGCAGCTCACCCAGCGGACGAGTGGTTGCTCGGTGGAGCAGCTTGAGCAGATCAACACTAGCCTAATGGATTATCTGTGGCGCACGCGGGGTGAATGGAACCGCAGCAAAGTGGCCGCTGGCATCCGGGACTCATTCAATGAGATCCTCGAAGACATGCAGGCAATGCAAGATATTGGCCCTATCAGTCAAAGGACGAAGGACCAGTTGGGTTCATCATTCGAACACCTGTAACCATGCTGCTGCCCACGTCAAGAGAAGGAGATCCCTTAATTCACTTCTTCCCTTGCCTTCACCCCTTAATCTCTCTCCCTCATCCTCTCTCTTTCTCCATCTCCTTTCTTTCCTACCCACTATCTTCTTCTCTTGGTATAGGGTTGAATTAGGGGTGTTTGTGTTTTTTGACAATGGACTTGTGTAATGAAGTCAATGCTGGCTCTAGGACTCTTTTCTTTTCTTTTATCCTCTTGTCTCTTCTACCCTCAAACTATACCTATCGTGTTTTACATTTCTTATCTTGCTCATCATCTACGGAATGGCTGTTCTGAAAGCCTGCAAAGTGTTTCTTTTTGGTTGGTACTACGGATTCTAAGGGCCGTGTTTTTTTTCCTTTTATGCGAACGTGGACTCGTGCATGTATGCTTTAAGGCATTTCATTTACTTCAAAATTTGTAGACAAGCTTGTAGATAAAATGCATCGGACACCAAAGCATCATTGACTACGGAGTAGAATTGAGTAAATAGATCCCAGAGAATTGAACCGTATGCAGTGAACATGTGACGCGGCCAAGACACCAGCCTGTCCTTTCCCGAAGGAGCGCGATCATCACCGCCTCGCCAGATTTCCTGCGGCAAGAACACTACGAGTTATCTCTCCCTCCCTCATACAACTCCGACATTGTGCTGCTTATTGTCGCGCACAATTTTTAATTGCAACACTCTTTGCGGATAGCGCTGCAAAGGCTTTACACGACACCCAGCCACGATATTATGACCCCAGCCTAAATACTCCCCGCCAACAGTTAAACTCCGTTCGATCGCTATTCCAGGACAACCATAGTTGTCCTATACAACGCCATGGTAAATTGGCTCAGTCTCGCCGTACCGTTCGCCTACCTAGCGTCCTGATCGGCTCCCTAGCAACCTTCTCCTCATTATACCGCAAGCGCAAAGCCCGTATGTTCAGCACCGTTTTGGAAAAGCCACGTTCATCAGTATACTAACCAACAACGTTTAGAAAAGGCGTACTCTCTAGAACCATGGTTCCCTGCTCACCTGCAACGAGATATCTACTTCTCCCTTCTTCACATTGACCCGCCTGCCACCTCTTCTAAGGAGAAGAAGGCGCCCGCTGTACCTGAGTCGGTGCTTAAGGCTGCGCTTTTAAGACGTGCAGAGGAAGATATCAAGCGGGTTTTGGCCCTGCGTAGTCAGAAGCAGGCTTTATCTGTGCTGCTTCAGCGCGGTAGTGTGGGTGATGATCTGTGGCAACGGTTTCAGAGGGCGGAGAAGGAGATGGAGGATGAGGTTCGCGATGTTGTTTCTGAGGTTGGTTTTTCTCTCTTTGTGCTTCGCTTTGGGGCATCTTGAGGATGTGGTCACTAAATGGTTCGAATATAGGCCAACGCATATGTACCCGGTTGGGGCCAAACGATTTTCCAGTCTGCCAATGAAATGATGAACAACACCCTCTACCGCGAGCGCATCGCTGAACAGCAGGCTAAGCTGGACGAGGAGCGTCAATGGTGGGAAAAGAGGAGAGCCAGCATCAAGGAAGGCTTCATGAAGGAATTGGACGCCGAGGACTCTACTTCGACCGCACCTTCACAGAAAACCGAAGCTCCGACCGACACGACTCCTACCACGACCAGCAACTCCACCCCTGCAACAAAGACCCCCGAGTCATCTGGTGCGCCGTCCTCCGTAACTGGAAGCGATGACGATGCTGTTTTGGTCGAGGCTGATGAGCAGGCTGGGAGTCCAGCGTCCCAAAGCAAGAAGAAGAAGAAGGGCAAGAAATAATGGTTTCACGCTCGTGTTTCTCTCTCTTCGATTTTATTCATGCATTAAAAGATACTCTTACACTTTTTCCATCATACGCATCTGTACTTTGTGCTCAATATAACTTGGTGTTAAAAGAGAGACAAGTGGTGTTTCTTGGCTGGTTAGCTTTGCGCGATACTTCTCTCTTCTTGGTGAGAAAGTATACCCTGGGCGAAACAGCCCGTTACTGTAACATAAATGTCAATCTTCCACCCTGTCACGAAAACAGCCCGCCAGGTTTTCTGCTGTAATGTATGTTCACACTCGAACAACTTGAGGAACTTTCTCTCAAATATAAGCACAGGTTGATAGTGTCAATATTTGTTACTGTTTAACTAGGTTCTGGGCCGGCTGGCTCAATGGTAGAGCGTCAGTCTCCTAGTAGGCCATTGGTCAATGATCAAAACTGAAGGTTCTGGGTTCGAGTCCCAGGTCGGTCGTATTTTTGCTTCTCTCTCTTGTTAACTTTTTTGTCTTATTTTTCGTTATGATTTGTGGCCATGTTGATACATCAACCTCGTTATGTGTATGTTGAAGGACAAGATAACAGTATCAGAACTCCAGAACTTCAGTCCAACATTGTCTGGAGGGCGTGGATCTAGACAGAAGTACCCGGTGCTTGTGTAGAGTGTTAACTATACTATGGGTTGGGCTAAATTTCAGTTGTTGACTTCGGTCAATCGTATTAACACTCTGGGGGGCACAATTGGGCTGGTGATATAGAAAATATAAGCTCAAGTTAGTACCTTTTCCGCTTATCCTGGTGTGCGTTGCCTTGTGTTTCTTTATCCTGTGAAGTCTCAGTGTGGATAGGCCAGCTTGCCACTGGGAGAACGATGTTTTCAACGTCCTCAGGATCTTAAGATGTCTATAGTAAGGATGTTTGAAGGGGCCCGGCAAATTGATGTCTCTATGCCAGGCCTCGGCTAGCACTTAACTATCCAGTATATGCAGTCTGGTGGACGAGCAAGACATTTTGTCTATGTTACACCGGGTTCATAGGCAATTCGCCAATGGCCATGTCGCTCGGTATAAGAACGCTGGTCTTGATGCTGACTTGACATATATCTCGGTGGCCATGGTATATATATGAGGTTTTACTTGGTTCAGCTTGGATTTCAAGTTAGTAACCCAGTTATCTAATCTTACCAGTGATGGTATTGCTGACGTACCAACAGACCTTCTCGGTAGACCATGCTGAATGCTTTCTCGATCTACCGATTGGCTTGGGGGATCTTTGGGGCGTTAGGGTCAAGCCTTATTGGGGACCATAGCTAGTATATAGCAATGTTTTCCTGATGAGGCTGATGAACGTTCAGTATCTTGGTGTTTATGACCTGTCGACTAGGGAGGTTAAGTAGCTTCAAAGGCTTTTACCTTGGAGGGCAAGTTATATCGGGTCTTCAGCCAACCCAGGCACTACAGTTTTAGTCTCTGGAGGAGTTATCAGCCTGAGTTGTCAACCGTAGGGTGGGCTACTGCAATTTTGGCTTCTGGAGAGGGGGTTTATTATCAGCCCGCCTCATCTAGACCTTGTCCCCTGTAGTACTCTGGTTTCGTTCTCTCCGCATGTCTGGGGGCACCTCCTGGGATAGGTGGTTATTTGTTCCCATTGCGTTTAACCTTAACCCTTGGCCATGTCGGTCTTGTCATTTGATCCTTGTCGGGCTTCCTAATTCTAGCAAGGGGGCGGTGCTACCTTTCTTACTGATATGAGTCTATCTGGCGATTGGTTAGTTACTCGATACATGGGGGGTGTATGCCACTTTGCGATGGTGTATGGAGCTTCTGGCGATGTACTATATAGATACAAATCCTCGCTCCTATTGCAAT
>NW_015378121.1:0-106245 GCF_001204775.2 Aspergillus nomiae NRRL 13137 | reverse complement strand
GTTTTATTATTTCGTTGACCATAATTGTGTACAATGGTGTGCTAGCAGTTCATGCATGGCCCCTGGAATCCAAGGCTACCTACGACCGTGTGGCAGTGCACGAAGTGAACCACTTGATTGATTGAGTGAGATATTGGGGAGCGAAGTAGAGTTGGTGTAAAGAGAAGCAGATTTCAGAAAACAGGAAGATGATAGAGGGACAAAGCTTTTGGAAACACCCCGATCAGCGCCTTGGAATCCACAGGCCCCATCCACCATTGCTGTCACGGATATATAACATGCTTTTGGAGTGTACATAGAAATGCATCCAACATGGCCTTTGTCTCCTCAATCTGAGCAGATAAACTCGGGTCAAGGTTCAACTCCAGGCTGGCAGCTTCAAGAGTGGTTCGCAACCGTCTCAAGTGGATGTCCATAAACGTGCATCGCAAAATAATGTTTGCTAGTTCCATAGCATCGGACGCGATGCTGAGTTGAACTACATCGTGAGATGTCTTTTCACCACTCAAATCCTCTGGACGGCTGACTCTTTGGTAGTTATGCAGCAGGTTTTCGTATATTTCCAAGGCAATCGATATCCCCATAAGACCTAGCTTAAAGATCCCGTTGTTTGTGATGTAGCCAGCTCTATCGATTAGAACATTCGCAGCAGGGACGGTTGTTTCCAATAGGTCACACAACGTGGAAACACATTGGAAAAGGCCGTCAATCGTATAGACGCATGCGGCAGATTCCCCGAGAATCGTCCTCTTGCGGTGCAGCGTAAACAACGTACATGACACCTTCTCATACGTTTCTAACAGTTTATCCGAGCGGTATAGCATTGGTCGAAAGTCGAGATACTCCTGGGAGGTTGGCGATTGAAACCCTCCAATTGACGTTGGGGATTATCTTGTAAACATATTCATGGGAAGGCCGTATGGATATGGTCCCAAGGCAAACGGGCTCTCGTTAGCATTATTGTCGACATGGTGGACAATGTCTGGGGCCGAATAGGCCGTGGGATATCTGTAGTGCGTGTGAGCATACCCGCCATAACTATCTAGGTCATATTATGAATACTCACCCCAGTAAGGCAGAGTTTTGCACATCAGAAGGCCCAGTAGTGTTTATGTTGCACTGTACCACGTTATGCGTGTAGCCAGGATGTGGGGTGGTAGAGAAAGAAAAGCTGTCCCCGACCTCTGTATGAATAGTCGGAATCTGTGCCTCACTTTGTTCAGGCCCAGTACCAGATGCAGTTTGCCAACACTCGGGTTTGCCCTCGATGTGTCTCGAATTCACCCACGCTTCATCGTGGTTAATCATGCAGTGTGTCACATCCTTGACGCTACCCATAAAACTATGAGTGGTTGCGGCGGTATAAAGACAAGGGTCGCTCATGTCTCCTTCAGGGTTCTCCATGTTCTGGTCAACGTGAAGTATATTATCCTAGACGGTAACACCAAGCAGCAAATATACTTTTTGCTGGTCTCAAGATATTAGTACCTGCAACAAGATGGTTGATTCTATTCTCGTGGAGAATATCTTTAATCCTACCATTTTCAAGGTGACACTGTCTTACAGATTTCATTCCAGAACTATGTACATACGAAGGATTCCAACAGTAGCCTGACACTGTACTTAGGTTACTGGCAACCTAAGGACCTACTCATGACCACACATGCATTAGCGACACAAAGACTACCAATAGTTTCTGTTAGAGACTTCAAAATGAGATGGGGAAGAAGAATCACCCACACAATGATCCGTTCAGCTGTCATTCCTGTCTCGGGGCCTCACAGACTGTGGATGTTTCGGGATAGCCGGTCACTACCCCGAGACCTCTTTCTGGATTTAATAGTTGGTCTAAGCAAGTTGAGCCGATGATGCTACGTAGAATATTCCGGTGATACGAGGCTAGCGCTGAGAACCTCCGATCGATCTACAGGCATTATTATCAGGGGCATCGCCACATTAGGGGGTTGCTCTGAAACGGGGCCCAGCTAGAAAGGCCAGCTGTGTGCTCATCTTTGGGAACCTCTTTGAGTGAATCTCCGTTTGATGTTGCACAAATTACGAAATCTTCTCTTTATGCACAGCTGAGATATATCGTATTCAGGTCGAGAACCACAGCCTGAGCACTATCCTAAGAACAGCACCTTGCCCAATGCTAAACAGGAGTGCTATGACACAATTTCCCAATCTGCAGGTAACCGATCGGTTAGACATCAGGGTAACACGAACACGAGATGAATGAGGATGGAACCAATCTGTGTTTCTAGGTAACGGCTATGTTGGTAGCATGTTTCACTATTTTGTCTAGACAGACCTCGGTCTTACAGCCTGACACTGTTTCATGTCTCCTGGATAAATCCGAGATAGGACGATGCTACAACTTAGTCATGATGTCTTACAATCCTACTTTGATACGATTGGAAGGAACAAGAAGCCAGCGCCAAGACTCGTAATCGAACACGCATGCGCTGAAACACCGACGCACGGAGTTTATGGGAGAACACTACAGTAGGGCTCTATACAGTTGAAGATACAGTCATGCTTGGCTCCATAGCATCTGGGTTATGATGTGAAAGAAGCCGTAATCTTACCTACGCAGTTCATAAATACGAACTAGCAACGCAAGATGTCCTTCATACAACCAATAGCTGTCTTCAAACTCTGCTCATCCTCACATGCTGCAAACACAACGCGATCGGGACGCACGATGATGTACTTTGCGCGCACCTCCGTGCGAATGAGGAATGGTTCATAATAGGTAGGCTCGGGGCGGCCCTTACAGAGCGGTGACCGGGCAAACTCTTCAGCGCTGGCGATCTGAAACACAATTTTGTCATCGCCAGCTCCGCGCTTTGTGATATCCTCAATGACAAAGGGAACTTGGTCGGCAGCGAATTCGCTTTGTGAAAGCTCCTCTACTTCCCTCAGAACTGCCCGAGTGTGCGCTAGCTCCTCATCATTACGTAGATAAACGAATAGCCGGAAGATACTCTTCTGCTTAGAGTGGAAGATGACATCGTCGGTGAAAAGCACATTTCCCGTCATATCCTTGCAGAAGACTTGAGGCAGGTTCAAGCCACCGTTGAGATCCGGCATAAAAGGCATCCCGTCAGAGTGTACATATCGGATCATCCCGTCCTTCCGTCGCCCCAGTTGGAGATGGCGTTTCCAGCTAGGAAATAACTGAGCTAGCCAAAGATACCAGTCCCGTATGAAAATTTTGCTGGAGTTGGCTTCACACACAAATTTCCCGTTCTCGATTGTCGTAGCCAGAGACTTCTCCAGTTGTTGCTTTCGCTCCTGGTACCATGCAGCCAGGACTTGTTCGTGGAATCTGGGGGTAGTTGGATGATGGTGACATAGCAGAGCTAGTCGCCATGCTAGAGAAGCAGCATCGCGAAATCCAGACGCAATCCCTTGTCCTCCAACTGGAAAGGTCAGCTTCGCCATGCTATCGACCGACAGGGAACTTACAAGGAGGGAACACATGCGCAGCATCACCACAAAGGATAACACGGTCCTTCGCCCAGGCATTGCAGCTGCGTGCGGAAAAGGTAAACGGGCGGGATCGGATAACATGTATACAGTCTTCAGGGAATTGTACATCATGTGGGAGACTACGATATAAGTAGGGGACAAGGTATGGGGCCTGGACTGACTTACTTATATTGACATCCCCGATGTGTCACATAAGGAAAGACAATCTTTCTTATCGATTCAGGTTTCGCCATCTCGTATCCGTCCTCTCCTGGGCGAACGACAAATTCGAATCTCCAGAGTCGGTCTCTTTGAAGGCCGAATCGTCCGCATACGGCGGGGCGATTAGGATTGCAAAGAAAACGGAACTCATACGGAAAGAAAAGGTCATACACTTGTTCTGGAGTATATCCCAACGTCCACAAGGGAAACTCTGGGTGTGACTCAGGTGTGGGCAACGTGATTTGCCAGTTTAACGCTACCCAAGTCTCCTCGTAAAATTCCCTGATCATAGTGTCAGCGAGGCGATCAGCAGTGTTAAAATGCACCACATACTCAGTAACCTTCTCCATATGTACACCTTTTAGCTCCAGGTACTGTTTCCGTGTGAAGCCTGTCTTGCCATCCGCGCCGACAAAAAATCGCGCGCGAATCCTCCGTTCAGTCCCTTGCGCATCTCGATACTTGCAGTAGGTCCAATCCTTATCTTCACACAACTCATACACTGTTGATTCTGACCTCAGAACGCAATATGCGCTTTCTGACATGGCCTTTCGTAAGTTCTTTTCGAGTATAGGTTGTTTGTGAGAGATAAAACCTATATGGCCTGTTCCCCCAGCCGTCTACTACAATCAACACCTGCTATTAACGAAAGTTTAGTAGACTCACCGTGCTATAATTCAAAGCGAGAAACGGGCTTTTCTTCAAGACTGGCTCTGTTCCGCCGATAAAGTTGAACCTACCCATACCTATTTCACAAGTCAATGATGTGAAATTCAATTGCATAGGACAAGAAAAGTCAGTGGTGGTACTGACAACTGCCGATCTCACTAAAGATCGAATCATATATACCGACCCCCTGGAGAAAGCGAATGCCGTCCTCATCCAGGGCGATTCCACGAGGATCTGTGGTGATATCAGCTTCTCGCTCCAGCACCACATTAGGAACCGACATCTGGCCCAAATAAGCCGAGAGCATGGCCCCGGTTGGGCCACAGCCACAAATGACTACATCTGTGGTTTCCCAATCCTCAATCTCCATGGCCTAGGTAGAGAATGCTGTAGTGATGCGAGGTTGCGACCGCACGACACGCAAAGAGGAGACTGCAAGGAGCGGTTACACATGGTTCTTATAATGTTAACAATTACTCGGGCCGCCACCTTTCCTGCACCCCTGTCAAAAACATTATGACACTTGCATACTTGTCCTGCGGGGTCCTGTGGGACACGTAGCATTCGCGGGACGTTGCGATGGTTACCTCTATGACAACGAATTCCATGTAGCCGGTACAATACTAAACCTATCTGCGGACCAACAATTCTGCAGTACTAGTACTTCTAGTAAATATCTGTTTAGAAGGAATATGTACTGCTTTCCATAAGTAATTCGCGCTTCTGAGCATCCGGATATACTAATTCCGTCGGCAGCCGCGTGAGTCTCTTGGGGGTGATCTGCGCTGTGCATTGGCCCTTGCCGGAGTAGCCGACCGAGGAAGAACATGAAATAGACAGATTCATGGTACTGAGTGGTGGTGAGATAAATCGCTACTGTAACACACTCGAGTACCAAAGGCTGCCCTCGGGACTTTCCAACCACATGGTGACCACCATATCGGCGTTCACGCAAACTGTTGAGGTTAGATCAGCTGTAGTGGGGCTTGGAGGGTAGGGGACCCGCCCAGCAACGCAGATAACACACATATACAGGGGTCAACCCGTGGGATGAATTGAGTGGAGAAACTGGGGCGCTGTTGGACAGGATGTGGAGTAACAGAACGGCGACGCAAGAAGAGTGATAAGAGGTGAGGGAGAGTTTTTCAATCCCAAATAACTGGAGATGTAGGAATATATATGGGACGGCTACAAGAGGCATAATGGGTGCTACCTAGGTAGCTCACGGAGGCAGCCTTGGAATTTACCACCCATCCCTTCGTGATCAATATTATAACATGGTTTGCACCACTATATCCCCCTCACAAAGATCTGAACAAGAGTATGAGGTTTCTTATACTTTAAAAGGACCCGCTCAACCTATCTCAGCGAAGTCAGGAGGGGACCGTAGATGCTGGACCCGCAAAAGGTAATATAACGGCTAAACCGATCATTGAAGAGATCTCAGTTGTCCTAAGGCATATCAAGTTCATTGATCATGGCCGAAACAAGACAACGTTGCTTCATTTGATCCGTTGTATGTAAATCTACGGCATTTTTGTTCTACGGTCGAATATATGCACCTGCGCGGTCTTGGCTGCAATGAACTTAAGCAGCTCTTCAACAATTCTCTGGGAACTTATTGTGTTATTCACGATCGTTGATATCGTCACCAGAGATAGCCAGCATGTAGAGGATTCCTGAAACGTAGACCACGAGAGGCTTCCCGACTGCTTTGTTGAAGACACACGGATCTTTGGGGCCGGTCGTATTGCTATCCCACGGGCAAAAGAATTGTCTAGCATAGGCCGTCTAACTCAAGTTGAAACCTACTCACAGACGCAAACTTATACAAGAGAACCGAGCGACCTCGACATATCTTGGTTTATACACGAGCCATGCAGCGTTGGCTCTCTGTGGATAGGTCACTGTCTGCCAGCTCGACTAGCTAGACATCGATACTGAGCGGAGTGCTCGACAAATTCATATCACAGGTTACAACAATCTAATCGACTCACATACCGAGTTGGGTAAAATGGCACTGTTAGCAGCTAGTACAGCCCCAGCGGGACATATGATAGACTGCGTTAAGGCTTGCCGTGCGATATTCTGCTGGGTTACATTTCACATTATTCGCTCTACCAGGGTAGTCATTGTCCGACGGACGATATTAGGAGTGGGTGTCTGTCAAATATCCTAGAAGAGATATGGTCGGGATGGACCGATCTCGGGAAGGTTTGGGTGAACAGCTTTTCTTGTCATGAGAGACAGGAACCCTCTTTAATTTCCTCGCCGCGCTTGTTGGATGCACTCCGGTTTAATGACTCGCCGGCGTACCCTTCATGAACAAATCAAGTCCAGCGTTGGCCGTTAATGGCGGGTCGTGTAATTTCCATTGCAAGGGACCCTCCGCCACGGCAATGAAGGAACAAATCGTTTCGTATCGAGGTTAAAAGGTTGCTTCCTTTGTCACTCCCAAGGTTCTCAAGCATCCTTGGCATGGGGCAAAAAAGGACTTGGCATCTTGAACTCATCTGCAGAATGCCATCTTTGTGTGGCATTCATGACGTGCCAGTGCATTTGAAATCCAGCTTGTGATGGCTAAGCAATCCCACATGTGGAGTTGGCAAGACGACAAGATACAGGCATTTCTCATATGCCACAGGTTTATTCTCAAACAGTTGACAATGCCAACGGATCCAGGGTCTGGCGAGCGCGATGAGAACCTTGGAGACGCCAAGTATCCCACTGCTCTTGGCACGCTAGATTTTGATACAGCCCGTGGACTGTTGATTTGTGTCGGCTAATTCTGACTAGACGATCGAGACAAGGAAAGAGCAGGCATTACCTGGGAAGGCCGCTACTGGGGTGGAGGTATAAAGCCAATCCGATTTCCCATGTTGTTCCCTCTCATCCTGTCACTCAAAATCGCAGCACGCACATAAGCTTGGACTAAATCTCAACATAATTGCAAGAACCATGAGATTCTCAATCCTCGCTCTGTTCGCCTTGGCCTCAGTCACCTTGGCCCAGGACAGTACTAGCCAGGATCCGGGTCCGTCCCCCACTGCATCTGTCGGGTGTGAGCCACACGGGGACCACTGGTATGTTTCTGCCCTCGTCATGAATGTCAAAGCACCGACATCTAATGTAGATCCAGGCACTGCGAGGGGCCAGCATCGACATCAGAGACTGTCACCCCAGCCGTTCCTAGCCCAACCGAATCTGTAGGCTGCGAGCCGCACGGCGACCACTGGCATTGCGACGGCCCCGCCTCGACCACCGCAGAGGTCACTACTACGGGCACCCATTCCCACACGGATGAGGCCGATACCACCGCGACTCCAACTATTCCCAGTCCAACCGAGTCGGTTGGTTGTGAGCCTCACGGCGACCATTGGCACTGTGACGGTCCTGCTGAGACGGGAGCCTCGACATCAAGCGGCAGCAGCAGCAGCGGTTCGACTGGCACCAGCACAGGCACTGCTGCCTCTGCCTCAGGAACTGGATCGGGTGAGGACAGTGCGGCCGGGCACGTCGGTGTTCAACTTTCCGTTGCGGTCGGGTTGACGCTGGGAGTCGCGGCATTGCAACTTTGAGGTAGCATCGTCGATGTCAGACATTGTATATTCCACTCGTGTCAGGGGGAGATGGTTCTGAACCTATAATGTATTTACTAAAGTTGTTCTGGATTTGATTAGGGAAATGGTACTATAGAATTAGGAAATTTTTTATTAGGGTTGCCTGATCATATGATTAAATTGTCCGCGGATCCGAGTGGTGTGTCCCGTCAGACCATTCGGAATATCCACTCGCCTTGGCTTCCTTCCAACCCAATGGCAAAAGGTTATATAATTCATGAAAATCATCTTAGCGGTGATTGGAACTTCTAAATCAACCAGTCCAGAATTATCGCAGTATGGAGTCCCTCAATTCTACCGCCCTTCCCCAGATGGCTTCATATGCGGACCTCATCAAGCTAGCTCATCAAAACCCCAACTTATCCAGCTTGGAAAACCTCTGGGAGGCTTACTACTCCTACTGGAACAACGATATCCTGGCCACGGGTAAGCTCTATATGTTTGTACTGTCCCTGGGGTAACCGCTAAGCCGCGCAGGAATTATCACGTTCATTGCCCATGAACTCATTTACTTCGGCCGCTGCCTCCCATGGATCATCGCGGACGCAATGCCTGGTACCTTCAACCGATGGAGGATACAAGATCATAAGGCACCGCCCTCAGTATCGACCCAATGGAACTGCACGAAATATATCCTCGCCATCCACTTCATCGTCGAACTGCCACTCATTGTCCTCTTCCACCCCATGATGGACCTCTGCGGCCTCAAATATACCTCCCCCTTCCCAAACCTCAAATCAGTAGCCGCCCAACTCGCTCTCTTCTTCATTGTTGAAGATACCTACCACTACTGGTTGCACCGTGCCTTCCACTGGGGCCCCCTCTACCGCTCCATCCACCGTATCCATCACCAATACGCGACTCCTTTCGGTCTCACGGCTGAATACGCCAGTCCCTGGGAAACCCTCCTGCTCGGTCTTGGCACGATCGCACCCCCTCTCGTTCTCGGCTACTTCACAGAAAACGTGCATCTGATCACTGTGTTGATATGGATGGGTCTGCGCCAAGTACAGGCTATCGACTCGCACTCGGGATATGATTTCCCCTGGAGCTTGAGACGGGTCATCCCATTCTGGGGTGGAGCTGACTGGCATGATGATCATCACCGTTACTTTGTGGGTAACTACTCTAGCTCGTTCCGCTATTGGGATAGTAAGTTTTTCTTTGGTCTCTTTCCGGGATTTGGTTTACAGGGACTGACCTACGACAGTCTTGATGGGTACTGTTGCTGGCCCCAAGAATGGGCGTGAGCATAGACGCCGTGATTAGCTTCCATGTTGGAGAGAGGGAGAGAAAAGCTCTTTTCCTTTTTACTCTTTTTGAACTCTATTATTTTTTTTAATGGGGCTGCATGTACAGTTGTGGCCTTCTTTTTACAGTATGATTAGAATGCGTACTAATATATGAGATAATTAAGATGAATAATATGCCTACGATACATTGCCTACCTTTCAAAAATAATGTATATATCGTAAAAGCCTAAAAGAAACCAGCAATAAAAGAAAGATATAATCCCGTCTCGCCCGAGAAGTCGGATATCTCACCCGCCATCGTTCGGGATTCAAGCAAACACCGGCTATCCCGAATTGAAAAGAAATACCCAGTGAAATAGATAATTCGCGAGAAATTCCCTCTGCCCGCTACTAAAACTTTTCTACAAGCAGGGACACAATTCATGATCGATGTCGACCATATGTTGACGCCACACATGTCGGGCGGTTATCATGGGTCATCTCTAGCGCAAAGACATTGGTCTCGAAGTAAGTACCAAACAGATGTTCAGATGCAGGTAAATTCACACTTGACATCAGCAGATTGATTGTTCTCGGTCACTTTTACCATACTGGCATTTTCCTCAATATCAAACTTACGTCTAGAGTTGGCTGCAGCACGACAGGCATCGTTATATAGATATCAAGTTTAAGTTCATGATGTCCTCGGTAACTAGGATGCTGCTTACCTAGATTCTGGAAAGTTGATCGAAGAATCACCCACAGGAACATTAAACGATCGAAAACTTAGAATTTCCCACTTTGAATGGATGTGAACTGTCACGTCACTTCTATCTACTGGTAGCGGTTGTACCGATGCAGGGATTCATGTCAAGAGCAGATATCAGCAGCTGTCTGGTTGATAATAGCCAATGATGTAAAAGCTGATGACAGGTCCCAAAAATCCCTTGTGGGGGCTGGTGGAGTCTTTATATTTCTATGTAGAAACAAGCTCATCCGCTCGCATTTGTGGATTCTGTGGAGCTATTCGTTTATCTCATCTGCCTTTGACATAGTTTTATATATCGCGAGCTCCGTAAGCCGTGGTACAGCTCTATACAGTCTGGTGAAATGACATGTCCCTGTCAATGGTACCCTACCTTACGATCTAGGGCGATAAACAACAGCAGATAAGTGGAAGACAATCTTGCGACATCTGGCTAACAGATTGTAGATAGACTCTGAGAGAGATGTCATCTTTACGAGAATCTTTAACCTGGTTAGCATGCGTGCTCCCTCTGCCAATTCAAAGATTCTCGCCATAATTCTAATTAAATGTAGCTTCTGCAACTGCCCATTTCTGTAAACCCCATGCGACAAATTCGTCACTATACAGAACTGGCATTGCGTTTATCAACGCCAGGGGTCAGGTTTCACAAGCATAAGGTATTCAGCCACTGTACGATCTTAACCGGCTTGTATATGCAAAGTACAAAGCTGGTTCCATCAAACCCCGCAAGGCACAAAGGTTGATGATAGTCTCGGTGGCTCAACTGTGTTCCTCGCGTAGAGAAGCTAGATTTTCAGAAACACCTCCTACCAGACACGTCAAGTCGCAACACGCCGTTAGGCAGTGAGGAATTGAGAGACTAAGTCACACCGCCAGTCACAAACTTTTATCGCAGATACGTCACATAACTAGCCTGGTTATCGTGTATTGCATCAGCTACCCGCTCCATCACCCCTTGTGCTCGATGTGGTCTGCACCAATTTTTAAGTTTCTCCCTCTGCCGCCCTTGGTCTGTGCGTGTCGCCAAAATGTGGCGGCATCTAGGGCCTGTAAGAACAGGATGAGAACTCTTTTTCTGTCCTGAGAGCAGCCGTGGTATTTGTCTATTTAGCTTTGGGACTGAGAAACATCGAATAATAACAGATATAGCATCCATATCACTGTATTTCATTGATTATGAGTTCATCAAGCATGGGGTTGTCTCCAACATGGTAGCCATTTTTACTTTCGGAGACTGCCGTTGGTATGAATATTAGGCCGACTTTTCCAGAAGTCTCCGACCTTATTTGAAATTGGATTGGGTGCCCTGGCTTTAAGCATCTTGTAATCATTAATTCCAAGTGGAGCAGCATAAGCAACACGCAGAAGAGGTTCGGAGATAGAACTTAGAACCCAAAGGTGCCGAACTAGAAGCCGAAATAGAAACCTGAAGACGGGATTTCAGCTCTGGTAACCAATTATACTCTTGGGGTTTTTAAAACTTTGTGGTTGAGGCTCCACACAGTGGATATAGACCCACCACCAACCGTTTCAACCACCAAGGGAGGACATCATTGTCATAATCGCGTGCAGCTTCCACATTAGCTTTCGCCTTTGGTTCATGAATACACAAGGCTTAAGCAGAATCCTAAATTCCGAGGTCGTGTCATCGACTATTGGTTTGGTCCCCTTTCCATCCCTGCCAAGCTGCAAAATTTCCATCTCACGATTGCTTCAAAAACCATGGGACGGGTGGAGCTCCACTGTCATCGCGGAGATAATGGACTTAGTCCTCAATATTGTGGATCATCCCAAAAATCAATTTCTAAGCTCTTCTAATCATTTTCTCGAAATTGTCTGCTCCGGAGAACTGCCGAGACCATCCGCCACTGGCAATCTGTTCTGTATAAATCGCAGGAGGACCTTCGAGGAATCAACACCCCAGATTCGATCAAGCCTCTACAAACGATAGAACACCCGAAAAAGCTAAACCTTAATTCGCATACAATGGCCGCTACCGACTACAAGTTCGAAGGCTGGATGGGCCTTGACCCCAAGGCCGCGGAGGGCAACATGGTCTGGCAGGAGTTCCAGCCCAAAGCTTGGGAAGAGACCGATATTGATATTCGCATTACACACTCCGGTATCTGTGGTTCAGATTTGCACACTTTGCGCAGTGGATGGGTATGTTTCGCTTGCTTGAGGACTATTTGCCACAGCTACTAACAATACCTAGGGTCCTACGATGTACCCCTGCTGTGTCGGTCACGAAATTCTCGGAGTTGCAGTCAGAGTTGGCTCCCAGGCCGAAGGAAACATCAAGGTTGGCGACCGCGTCGGTGTTGGTGCGCAGAACGATTCCTGCCAGGGCCGCAAGGGTGACTGTGAAGAATGTGCCTCGGGCCTTGAGCAGTATTGCCCCAACTTGATGGGCGGTACCTACAACTCCAAGCACTGGAACGGCGACAAGTCCTATGGTGGATATGCTCTCTACCACCGCTCTCCTTCTCGCTTCGTGATCAAGATTCCCGATGCCATCCCCTCCGCCATGGCTGCTCCTATGCTTTGCGGTGGTATCACCACATACTCGCCCCTTCGTCACAACGGCTGCGGCCCCGGAAAGAAGGTCGGTATTATTGGTGTTGGTGGTCTTGGCCACTTCGGTATCATGTTTGCCAAGGCCCTGGGTGCCGATAAGGTGGTTGCCATTTCTCGCAAGGCCAACAAGAAGGAGGATGCTCTCAAGCTCGGCGCCGATGCCTATATCGCCACAGATGAAGACGAGGACTGGGCCAAGAACAACTCCCGCAGCTTGGACTTGATCGTTTCTACCGTCTCCTCCTCTAAGATGCCCATCATGGACTATATCACCATGCTCAAGCCCAGTGGCAACTTCGTGCAGTTGGGTGCTCCCGAAGACGGTGCCCTCACCATCCCCGCCTTCGCCCTGATCGTCAAGCGCATTAAGTTTGGAGGATCCCTGATCGGAAGCCCCAGTGAGATCCGGGAGATGCTTGAGTTGGCTGCTGAGAAGAACGTCAGGTCATGGGTTCAGGAGGTACCCATGAAGGATGCCAACAGGGCCATCGTGGACATGGACGCTGGCAAGGCCAGGTACCGTTACGTGCTTGTGAACGAGCAGTAAATTAATCCATGCATAAATAGACATTGTACATAGAATATAGAGTAATTCAGCACAGCGCACTACGCAAATTCATATGATCGAACCGTATATGGCTCACCGTTAACTAGAATTGTTCCCCCGCGTGTGCGCAGTTGTTCGTTGGCCTCGATGTCCTTAGCGGAGGGCAAACTGTCCCCCTCCAGACCAAGAACATATTTGGCCGACCACCCAGTGCTTGCATCCCATTCTTCTCTCCTAGCACTAACCCCCTTCCCTGCCTTCACGACTGCATCTGTAGAACCCGGCAGGCGCGCATATACCTGCTTCTGTCGCACCGCCAAATATGAGCCCCAGATCCTCGCCAAAAAATGTCCGCGAAACCTCCACCTCCTCGCCTTCCCCAACCTTAATATCATGCTTCGATTCCAAAACCCATGAAGCACCCTGCCCTGATCCTTCGGGGCCCTCCTTGAATGTCAACTCCCGCCACACCTCCTCATATTCCGTCACCGGAGCCCCTGGCACATCTGGACGAGCCATAGATCCAGTCTCAAGGTCGTCACCGTTCGGCAATGTAGTAAAGGTGCCACAGTCAACGTCGTCAAAAGAGTTGTGCGAGTCAATTTCATGGGTAAACTGCACGCGGCCTGATATTGTCAGTATGTGTGCAGTCCGGAGATGTACAAATGCAACTTACGAGGGTCACTACTATCCGTAACCCGCTGACCGGCAATTGCCCAGTCAATGTCGCCAGATTTCTTGTCTACGCGAAGGTCCACATACCAACTTCACGGACATGACGATAGTGTCAGTCGTTTCGGAGGCGGGTTCAGGGAGCCATCGGATGGAGATGCGTGTTGAGAGGCGGCTCTCAGTGGGTGGATTTGCAGTGTTGGATGCCATGGTTTGAATTAGGGTCTGGGAGTGTTCGAGCGTGGCTAGGAGAGCAGGGATAGGGGGGGGTTTGTCTCGAGATGGGTTCCGATGGTCCTTCTCACTACTTATTTATTTTAAATACCCCGCATCCGGTGGGCAGGATCTTGATTGGCCAGTAAGTCCGTCGTTTACAAGTACTGTTTATTGCCAAATTCATTCCTATTCCGTAACATAAATCTAGTAAACCTGGTAGTGGTTGAATAGGCACCCCCATTCTTGTGACTTCCATAAGATTCTCACAGTCTAAAAAGAGATATACTGTTGTTCTGAGAACAACCTATGCTTATATTCCACTATGAGTCCTATGAGTTGCTCCAAAGATTGGCCTTGAGCATTGCTTAACATCATACGGGCATCCCATCATACGCGAATCATTCACAGTACAGCCTATGCGCTATCCACATCCTTGCCCCTAGCAGTGAAGATGAGCTTACAAACTTGATCCTTTGGTCGAGCGGAGATGATCTGATCATCGAGATCCATACACGCAGTCATATCCGGTGCAACCGACGACCGAAACTGAGAATACAGCTCTCGGAGAAGAACTCTCATTTCCACCGTTGCAAGGCTACATGCGTCAGTATAGGAGCAGTTTTTGAGGAGTGAGTTTACCTACTTCCTTCCAGTACATCCTCTACCACCCGTCCCAAACGCGAAGAACAAGCGATTCCGGTCGTTGAAGCCCTCTTCTTCCAACCATCGATCCGGATTGAAACGATCCGGCTCGGGGAACACTTCTTCGTTGAAACGGTGTACCGTATATGGCTGACAGCTGACAATAGTATTTTCTGGGATGAAGTACTCATCGATAGTCCTGCCACCGGATGGGACGTACCGTGGAAAAGACATCGGAATTGGCGGTGTGCATCTCAAGGCTTCCTTTATGACAGCATCTAGATATGGCAGTTTATCCAGAGGTGTATCATCGGATGCTGATACCAGTTCCTTGTGAAGGCGATCTTGAAAGTGCATGTTATGTGGCTGAGAGAGCTCCCACATCAGAAAGCAAAGACCATCACCAGTGGTGTCGATACCTGCAGCCATATGGTCTTTGCATTCCGCGGCCACTTGCATGTGGCTCAGCGGCGAGCCTTTACGCGTGAGACGTGCGACTAAGCTGTGCTCATCTGGGCGCTGTTGCCCCGCCATCTGTAACGCGTAGGCATTTGCTTTGGGGGCAGGGCGGGGGATGAGACAGGATGGGAGATATGGAACTAATGCGGGCAGGTAATAGTGTAGGAGATTTTCTGTTGCAGTTAGCTTCGTTTATAGTGTGAGTTGACGATTCACATACTCTGCAGACTTTGATGATATGTCAACTCCTCCATCATCTCATAGTCCTTAGGGTTATCCAAGGACTTCAGGCCACCAGGGCTAAACATAAAGTTCGTTACCCCATCAATCGCGTAGCAGTGCAAGAGAGACTAGAACTGTCAGCCGAAGTTACTATAAGTAGCCATGGTACCCACGTAGATGTTCACACTTCCTTCGATGGCAGCACATCTCGCTACAAAGGTCTCAGCTCGCTCCTTAATGGCGGACACATGCTTCTCGCGTACGACGTTCGACATGGCGTATCTATCGGCCAATTCCCGCTTTCTATGGCTGTGCTGCTCTTCGTTAATTGTGATTGCCTTCATTCAGATGAATAAACTCACCCCTTGCTTCTCGAGTGTTGAGAACATGGTTCTTTACTTGTCAGCTTGTTTTCATTCTATTGCGGGGCAATGTCATACTTAATCCCATATTGTCGGAATAAATCATAGTATTCCGTCTTATCATAGCCACTGCCGCCGGATGCGTAGATCTCTCGAATAGCATTTAGACTAACAAACGAGACTTCGTTCGGTGCAAGGCGGACTACAGGGCCATATTTCTTGTGTAGATGGTGAACGAAAAGCCGTCTATTCGCTGTGAACTCTTGGTACTTCAGGCAGAAGCTGGTGAAGTTCGTATACCACGGGCCGGGGACTTTGGCAAGTGGAGATGAAAGGCGCTTGAAGAGATATAGTCCAACAAGCAAGACACTAGATAACCACAATAACAACATGTTGAATCAATGAATTCCCATGAACCTTGACAGGAATAATGTCCTGGAATACTGCTCTATTTCTCTATTTCTCGCGGGGAGTATATATACAGATTAGCGATACGGGGAACATGATACAACAACCCTGTGCCATCCAAAAAGGGAAGTTTGAAGAGATAACTCCAAGAAATTGAGGGACGGTCCAATCCTTTATCTGTATCTGCATTGGTCCCTCAATGATAGGCGTGCGTTATCGTGCGGGGATGCTTTTATCGGATCCTTTCGACCGATAAGCAATTGCATCTCGGCAATAGAGTTTCTTTTAGTAACAGATGCGTTTGACTTGGGATCTGCTGCGACATCATACACGAGGCGATATCCGGACCCCACAAGCGGACTCTATTTCTTTCACTAGGTGTGGGGAGGAGGGACTAGTAGTCCTTTTTCATCTGTTGTTTCATATAATGCATTGTTACACTCTGTTTGCCATGGCAGCCTGAGTAGCGGTCATACAGTGTGGAGTCTTCGACTGCCTTCGAACAAACTACCACGCTTTCGACAGTCAAGCACATGTTAAGGTCCTTCCTGGGATCTCTTGTTTCTATAAAATCGGAAAAGCACTATAGCAGATCTGGCGTTGGTCGTTGTGAATGAGAAACAGTATGAACTGCCCCTCGCTTCGATATATGTCAAAATATATACCAACGAAGCGAGAGCCAAGGGTACTATGATAAAACCTCTCCACGTTTGTCGAAGATACTTTTCTAATTGGCGCGCTTAACAACCATTCTTCTCTATGCTAGAGATACCCCAACTCTCGTAACACATGCCCAGATAGATACAAAGTGGGACAACGTTGGCAACTCGCTTGGGTATCGGGGATGGAACCACGGTGGAGACTTGCATGAGCGGGGGAGCGTGTGATTCGCCATAGTACATTATTAAGCTGTGGAGTATGGCGCGTGCGAAAGTCGGAGTCTCCTGAGCTTCTCAATGAATTGTCCTCGAAACCAAGATTTATGCACATACTCAGCAGCTGGCAGACGCTTTAGGGCAGCACTATCCCTAGTTCCCCCGCATACCTTAATCTAGACAAAATCGGATGTCGTCTAACGCCCCTAAGCGTGTTACCCTGCGCAGATCATGCCAAGCCTGCATCCGAGGCAAGCGCCGTTGCGACCAACTCTGGCCGCGATGTAGTCGGTGCCAGGCTCGGCGCGTCGACTGCGAATACATTAATATACCACTGCCAGCTGGGCCCGATCCCTCCAGTGCCACGTTGCGTGTTGTACGCCGTGCATCATCCGTGTCCGATCTGCCGATCCACCGGCCGCTACCGTTGGTAATTATGAAAGGATACGATCGGGAAATCATTTCCTTCCTTATAGCCGGAATGCGAAGTTTTCCTACTGAATTCGCGGAGAATATGAAGACGGACTTTATCCATCCGGACCTTTATCAGAGTTCCGAGGCTTCAATCGTGTTTCAAAATGTCCGGACTCTCTGCAGACTCCATTCTCAAGGGGACAACTCTACGTCCCTTACTCCTCTGTTACAGCAACACTGTGCAGAACTCCTTCGCAAGTCTGGTCGTTCAGCTAGCTTCCAAGAGCTTCTCGCATGCATCCAATCACTACTGATCCTACAGTGCATTCTCATCCTCGATGAAAAAACAGATCTTGGCCCCTATTCGGAAACTATCAGTAGTATGTTGTCTAATGTTGGGCGGCGTCTTTGGCAGAAAGCTCCTGCTCAACTCTCCCATACTATGAGTCCACGGGAAGCATGGCTCTTCGCAGAGAGCGTTCGGCGGACGATCATTGTCGCGTTCATGTTGCGCAGTGTATATTCGTTGCTGAAGAGAAACTACTCCGTCCGCACTCCGTTTGTCGACTCGCTGCCTTTCGATGTTCGCACTACCTTGTGGGATACAGATCATGCGGCCTGGGATGACGCAACACCCGTATCTTTGGAACACATGGTTTCGTTGCAACAGTATTCGACCATGCTAGAGTCGGGTGCAGTCCACGGTATCTCACCTTTCAGTGCTCTGATCTTGGCTGCCTGTAAAGGCAAAGCTGTGTCCAACGTTCCTTATCCGCCTGCTACAGGCTACAGGGCCTACTGAGAGTTAAAGCTCACGGAAATGAAATTCAGTTACTCTGGATTCTCTATCTATGTGATTCACCTCCAACAGGTCCAACGCTCATCGCAAGAATTGCTTGAGCAAACCTCTCAGCATCTCCGTCATCTGCTGATATATCTGCTGCCTCTTGATCTCGAAAGCTTCGAAGATATCCTTAGCGGATCCGACCGGGATTTGATCCTCGCCCTGGGTTAGCTTGGCCCACACTTCGTCGATGAATTCCTGCAGCGGCATGCCAATGAGATGGCCGTCTTTCAGGTCCGGCTGGTGCTTAGGGTCATGCAACTCGGTCTGCACAGCTGGGGGGTATATCTCCAGCACCTTCACATTTCCAGGGCCGTCCTGCAGTTGCGTGCGTAGGGCGAGGATGAAATGGTGCAGTGCAGCCTTTGAAGCACCGTAATTCGGACAGCGCATCATCGGCACGAGAGCCATTTGTGACGTGGTGAATGCAATGGCAGTCTGGGTTGGTTGTTTTTGCAGGTGTGGGAGGAACTCCTTGGTAAGACGGACTGCCGAGGTGTAGTTCGTGATCAGCTCTTGGTCAAAAACGTCCAGATCGACGCTCTCGGGGTTTGCGAAATCGAACGGCCGCTGGATTCCGGAGTTGACGAAGACACAGTCAAGGTCAGGGTTCTCGGAAACTACTTCTGATGCAAACTTGGGGATCTTTGGGATGGGTTAGTTGAGCTCTTCATGGATGCAGGCTGCGGGCAGGATAGATGAGTCCGGGCACTCACTGCTTCAAGGTTCATCACGTCAAACACCTTATATTTGACCTTCTCACTTCCATTCTCCCTGACGAACTCTTCCAAGTTCTCCTTTCTCCTGCCAGCAATGATCACTTGGGTATCATTTTGCACAAGCTTGGTAGCCAGTGCCTTACCAATGCCTGAGGTGGCACCGATCACGAGGACTTTGGTGTAAGGGAAAGACATGTTGGCAAGAAGTTATAGAAACCGACGATGAATATCACAACTACATCTCACAACGGTCAACAGCGTTACCTCCTTTTATATCCAAATCCATGTACTCTGAACCTGATGCCATCGCCACATCTAGCGGAGACTAAACCTCTTTGGGCGTTTTCTCATGGCCCACCACGTGTGCGGAGACTAGGCCGGATTGGGCGATCTATGGCAAATGCTACAATTGCGATCAATTTGTCAGGAACGGACTTAGAACATTAGTGCCTCGCCCTAAATCCATGATCCTAGGTCTGTCAAGCTGTGCGTAGAACATTCTAGAAACATAGTGTTCTGAGATTAGCGCAACAAGCATGATCTCCCCATCTAGGTACTTGTTTGGGACATGATCGTGCAGTCTCCATCATTTAGTGATAGCGCTAGCAAGTCCCTGAACTCATACATATGCTTATAGAGGAAGAGGGACTTAGTACCTACTACAGAGTCCCATGTTATTAGCTGAGTTGCAGCATAGTACGGCTTGGGCTTACATCTGTCTAGACTCTAGAGAAGTAGTCCCAAAAGAGATCCCAAGGAGAGATGTCCGGACATAGCAGAATCTACGTCATATACAGAGAAATCACACGTAGCACTTCGTTATAGAAGAAACCACTACTCAGCACCTATGTACTCCCCCTTCTCACACGGATAAACAGGATCCTCCTCCAACTCAACCCCCCAAAACCTCCTCATCCTCTCCCTAAACAACTCATAACAAGCCCCCATCCTCACAACCCTCATCTCGCCGAAATCGTATAGAATACTCGCCCTCCCATAAATATGATACCGCTGCAACCCATAATCGACCACAATATCCGCCGCCTCCAAGATCTCCTCCTCAATATCCTGCACACGAAACTTCTGTCCACCGCCGGTCACATTCGCACTCGAGCCTACAACCACCTTTCCCACCTCATAATGCAATCTCACAACCTCCAGCAGAAGCGACCCCCCACCCACATGAATAGCCATGTTCCCATCCTTAGTCGTCTTTTCCAACGTCTCGGCCGACATGCCTTGCAGCAGCGGATGGTCGGGTCTGTACGGCGCAATAACCCCGAGCGACATATCTAGATCGTGCGTTAGGGTTTTGGTCATCTCGAATCTCTCCGCTGGGAGAATATGCAGCGCTCGGTGGACATCGTAGTTGCCGATTATGCCTTGTGTGTGTCCGGGACGCCGCTTTTTGGCGTGAAAGGCGCGAGTGATGGCTTCGCTGGAGGAGGCGATTAATCCGTAGCCTACTTCCGTCGGGACTATGGCTATGCCGCCTTCTTGGAGGGCTTGGAAGACTCTCAAGGCGTCCTTGTGGACGTTTGGGGGTGTTCCCGGGGTGGGGATTAGTTTTTCCTGGAGAGGCATGGTGGGCGAGATGGTTATAGAATTGGATTGTAGTTGGGACTGTACTGTGGTTTTATATCGTTGGTTCAGATGGGATGATAGAGTGTAGAGACTGATCATGCATCATGACGCGTCAGCACGACTTGGCCCACTTGGGGGCCGTAATGTTAGTGCAGTTAAGCTTTTCATGGTGCTCGAGGCAGCGCATCAGCGTAGGTATAAAATTTCTATTTTTGGATTCAACATTTAAATATTCATTAGTCTAAAGCACGTATCTGAACGTCTTGTTGTCAATCTCCGTTTGATCCTAGCTCATAATCAGCCTTTGCGAAGCTCACAGACACCAGAAAGAGGGAAACTTACCAACATGCCCTTCTCAACACCGTCACTCTCCTCGCCGCTTGAACCAAGGGCTTCCCGATCCCTCCGCTTATTCTCGAAATACATATACAGGTACAGAGCAGTGATTGAAACCAGCTTCACGGCATACCCAACCAACATGCTACACAACAATTAGCACCGATACCCTGCCCTCGACCCTTCCGATTCGAAACTCACGCAATATAAGCACTATGATACCCCGGTGCCTCACTATCCTTGAATGTCTGCGGCCCGATGATATTTCCCACACAATACCCTGTGAACAACAACGCCCCGGTGACCTGTTTCTTCGTTGACCCCGCGATATTGGAGCTGACGATCGTCAGACTCATACTGAACCCCAGTCCCTGGAAATAGCACAGCCAGAGTGCAACCAGTCGGCCCCATTTATTCGAGTCCGGCAGACCGACTAGCAGCGACGACCCGATGATGCAGACCAGATTGGCGAAGATCATGCACGCACTTCGCGAGTGGAATTTGCCGCTATATTTCGTCGCGATCATGCCGCCGAAGAGCAGCGTGAGGAATTGGACCGCCCCGCCGGGGATTTGGAGGTATTGGGTTCCGAGGGTGTCGAAGCCGAAGGATTTGACGATGATGGATGTAAACTGTGTTCTTGTTAATATCGGTCGTGAGCGGAAGGGGAGGCTCCAGTGGTACATACACTCGTCAAGGCAGAGTTTGGAACTTGAGCCCCAATAGCCATGATGAATAATAACCACGTCTTAGGATCTTGGGCTGCCTGCCGCACTTGGTACCATTTGAAGTGGTGGTTCTTTACCCCTTGTTGGTTGATCGCGACGCGGTCGATCGCAATCGCTTTCTCGCGCTCAGTGAGGAATTTTGCTGTCGATGGCAGATCGGGGAGGAAGAGGAGGGCTACGATTCCGATGGCGAGTGATACTGCACCAAAGATCAAGAACACATACATCCAGCGTGGCAGACCGCCTGTTATGTGTCCGATTGCGTAGCCAAGGAGGCTGTCGGTGGTCAGTGTTTCACTATCATTAATTTCGTGACTTTGACAGAGACCTACCCTCCGAACATGGTGGCAATGCCATTGGTGCAGTAATAGGTTTCGAGACGGAGAGGCTGCTCGCTTGAGGTATACCAGATGCTCATCATCAAGACGAATCCAGGGTTCACAACAGCTTCGGTGACTCCAAGGAGAAAGCGGTTGGCTGCTATCCCGGCGAAGTTGTAACAAGCCGGCGTTGTCATCAACAGGCCTCCCCAGACTATATCTGTCAGTCTTGCATAGCAGCATACACGGTGAGGAAGCCGTACTAATAGTAGTTACACTTAGAAATTTTCCAATGGGAAGCTTTTGAAGCGCTAATCCAGCCGGCCACTGCGCGACCAGATAACCGAAATAAAAGATAGAGCCTAGTCCCTGTCAGTCATGGTCAATTCACTGCGCAAGGAAAAGCATACCCAGCCATGAATAGTCCTGGCCTTTCAAATTCGTGCCTTCCTTCAAGCCGTAGACCGACGAGAAATTGAGACTGTTTTTGTCGAGATACTAGAAAAAAAATAAGCATTCGACCAAGACTCGCCAAGGCATGCTTCTTACCTGCAATAAGTATATAAGAAACAAAAGCGGCATCAATCTGAAGTCAATTTTCCGCAGGACCTTTTTAGCCTCTTCTTGGGTATATTCCAATTGACGAGTTTGTTGGTAAACCTCATAGCTATCATCGCGATCCGACGATCCCGTAGACGACAGAGGAGGCGACGAAACATTCGTCTCGATATCCTTAGTTGAGCCCATACTGCGAAGTCTCAGGAGTCACGACAGAAGCAAGACCAGCCCGCACACACTCACACTCATTTTCCTAGCGAAAGGGCCAGCTTTTATAACACCATATCGCGAGACGACACGACTCAACGATGCGGGCCACGACCCCACAGACATGGTCCGATCACAACCATGTTGGGAAACTAGTTTCGAGAATAAATTTCAGACAAAAACGAATATCATTTGGCGTCGAGAGATGTGCACGGTGCAGGGTGCTTGTTGTTGAGTTGATGGTTGGTGGTTTTGGTGTACCGTGTGATCACGACATCGACCCCACGATTGCGTTTTCTCGGCAGTTCCTGATGGTGTCATAGCTGCATTGCTGCTCGGCAAGAGTCCGTTGATCTAATATGTTTTGCAGGGTATTATTCGCTATTAAGCAAGCCCAGTTTATGCATGCCGTGAAGAATGTAAGCTTGGTCGTGGGATGACATGTCGGGCTGCCGTTACGGAGGATATGGTTTTTCCTAATTGGGAAATGCTATGGGGCTATCGACCCCAAAGCATATCTTAACCCTAAAACCACTTTATACAATGGGATTGTTCACCGGTTAGATATGATTATGGACATATGTACTTTTATTTAGTTCATCTTCCGCCCGTAGATAATCAACAAATTGTCGCGTTGAGCGGTCCTATACGTATGCACTGCATTGATCCATACATGATCCTCCAACATCAGTATATCGAATTCTAACTATCATAGTCGCAAAGACAAAGATAAAGAAGAGTTGTTAGAACGTCAGCAGCAGATATCATTGGACCATTTCTTTCTCTTTTTCTATACACCAACTTTTCTCTCATTCCCTTGCAAGACATCCATTCGCCTGGACATTGGACTGATCAGAAGCATTAGATCTTCGCATGAGATTCAAATCTCAACTCAGATATTCTCTGAGCTGCCTACATCAAGAATGCATTGATAATGAATGTTTTCATGTCACGTATACATTAGACATAACTACATATATAAAGAAGCCGTATATATTACAGGTAATATAGTACATCTGGGGAGAGGCCATGTCGCTATACATATCAGACCTCAAAAGTAAAAAGGTTGGGATCGCATGGCCCCTAGGCGAAGTATGAAACCATATTAATGACGGAAAAATGAAGTAGCCAGGCATGTCTGTGGATTAATCACCCGAGCATTACTGTCTATGTTTAAAGGACAGCAGCGGCCAAGGCCACAACGGCACCTCCGAACAGCATACTGGCATCTCCAGTAATCTGGGGCATACCACCGGTGCTCACGGCCGAAGAGCTGGAGCTCGAGCCCGAAGAGGAAGAAGAAGAAGAAGACTTCGAAGAAGTCTGGGCCGCTGAGGTAGTGCCCTGACTGCCTGACTCGGCCGTGCTGGTGGTGGTGGCCGAAGCGGTCGCCGCCACACTGGTAACAGACCCAGCGGTGATCGTTACCGGGACAAAGGCCATTTCACTCTGCTGGAGAGTTGAGATAGTAGTTCCCGGGAAGTTGGCTTCAGGCCCGCCGGCAGTTTCAGTGCAAACAGCAGAGGTTGTTCCGGCCACGGAGCACTCGACGGTCATATAGCTGTGAGATGAGACGTGTTAGCCGGTGTCTCGGCAGAGAACATTATGTGTAGAAAAGAGAAAGCGCACAATTCTGGCTTTTCGTTCAGCTCGTAGATGATAGTCGGCGACGCATCTGTGACAGTGAGACCAGGGCCCAAGCCACAGTCATAGTCATAGTCATCGCTCGCGGTCGCGGTCGGAGGAGCACAACTGACCCTATAGGTTGTTGCAGTGGCGTCCTGCTCTGCATGTTAGTTCAAGCAAGACATTGACAGAGCCGCGCGGCCAAAGGATCGCCCGATCGTCAATCTGTGGGGTACTGACGTTGCCAACGATAGAAGCTTCCAAGGATTGTGGGTCTAAGCCAAGGAGAAACATAGAAGTTACGCTGCTACTCGCTGAGATGAGGCCGGCCATCGCCAGGCCCATAAACAATTTCACGGTCATGGTGGTTTAGGTGATAGGTGGTTATTTTCTCGGTGGTCAAAGTGCGACACTGGGAAGGGGATCCGAGTAATTCGGCGGTTTAAGTAGTCGAGGAATAGGGCCGTACTGTCCTCGAATTCAGGGCCAGGGGCAAAAGAAAACTCAAAGCTTGTCTAATCTCTTTTCGGGTTAGAAGAGGGCTTTGGGGGATAAATTTGGGGATCTATTCAATCTAGGCCCGTTTAGCGACGTTTTACGACTCCAAACCCTACCTTGTTATTGGTGCCGGTGAAGACCGGGAATGAACTAGGATTAGTTTGATATTAGGTAACCCTTGGATAAATCTCGTGGTTTTGCCACTAATCGAAGACTGGCAGGAACTACTAAATGGTACCTGAGGGCCCACTTCTGGCCCATGGGGCATGTTCGGTACCTGTCCATAAGCTAGAGCCACACCACACTAACCCTATATATGCGACAATCTGATATTTGACCTCATATATCATGAGCCACTATAATCGCAGTTCCGAGGGATTACCATTAACGAACAGAAATTGCACCGCCCTGGACTTACGCACAACACTCAACTACAGGACAACACCGGATCCAGCTTCTACAGGTTACACTTTTTTTGTAAAAACATTCCAATAGGAAAACTATCGATTATAACAGAGAAAAAATTGAAATCAACACCACTGGTAAGCAGCTACCCCAAACCCCTGTCCCTTATTTCCCGACAGATCACTCGCGTGCAGAAGTTGGTTGCAAGCGAAACACATACAATCATTTGACATATATGTCCCCCCTCCATATAACCTCAATCAGAGACAGGAGCAGCCAAGGTAGTTATTGGTGCAGCGACCATTGCTACCATTGCAACCATTCTCGTTACACTTGCCGGTGTTTTGGCCACAGCCATATCCACATGGACAGCCCAAGTACCGGCCCTGGGTGCAACGTGCATCAGCTATGTTCCATACCAGTTTGACCCCAAGGCGGAGTTGGACTTACCGAAGTGCAGGTCATACGGTTCGCGCTAAGCTCCCCATGGCAGTCGTTGTCATAGCAGTTCCCGTTGGGCCAGCCGCAATTGTTGGCAATAGCCGCTTCGTCTGGGTTCGCAGAAGGGTGCGAGACGGCCAATGAGGCCAGGCTGACTAGAAGAAGAGTCTTGAAGTGCATGTTTGTGTGTGTTGGTCTTTTGGATATAGAAACGTCGTAATCTGTGCTGGAGGAAGAAGATGTTTCTTTGATGGGTTGAGATGTTCTTTGGCCGAGGGACAACTGCGCCTATTTATACCTTTTCAGGGCTCCTCAAGTGCCAGGCTATTCACCCATGAGCCGGTTTGCCGAAATATCCATGGTCTTTTGCTTTTTCTTCCTCTCCAGTTCCCCATGAACTATGGCTTTCGCATATGCATCTCGTGTAGCTGACTTAGAGGAAGACGATTGTCATTGGCTGAGCAACACAGGCATTGGCTTGACTATGGTGGTTTGTACTACATGAACTGTACAACCAAAAGGCTTTCCATCTGCAATACGCATGCTGATGCTCCAATTACAACCTAAGACTACCTATCTATTACCCCTTATGGTTGTTTCTCGTATAGCGACAGCAACATTGGGAGGTATGAAGTGCGGAGTGCATACTCGACACTACAACATAAGGCAAGGGATGGGTCTAGAGTTATGTAACTATGACAGACCAGAAGTACGGCATTGCAGTCTTTCTTCCTCTGTCTCCAAACATACAAAAATAAGCTAATAGGACTTATGACTAGACCTAGAATTGCCTCTAATTCATTACAATGTGAAAAGCGAAATACAGTTCGACGTCAAGTTCTTTCAGTCTCAACTACCACAGTGCGCAGCGTTCTATACAGAATATGGATGTAACCCTGTCGCTTACGTTGCCCACAGCTGCATCGCTACTTTTTTAAGAACCTTGCAGAAAGCGGGGATATGTAAGCCACTATCACAATTATAAGAATGGTAGATGCTAAAAGGGCAATCCAAACCATAACAGTTAGCTTAGTTCCCCGGATTTTGTTCAACTTATGCGTCAGCTCAAAAGAAAATCAAGACAACCTGTATAAGCGCAGGTACAAGGCCAAGGGGCAATAGTAAATATCATCCGTCCATCAGCTTACGTTCCTCGTCCGGCATAGTGAACTTGCAGTGTAACTCCTCGGTCTAGCATAGCAAGGTCCGGCCTAAACAGGTGCGGCTGAAGGTGTATATTGACCTGATGATTGCTCCATCACTCTTGTAGTCTGGGGTTGTGGGAAATAATGCCCAAAGCAGACCTGTGGCGTTGGCTATGTCATATGCAGTGTGCGTCAGCCAGCCATACTTTGGCCACAAGTTGCTCGCCCGTACCAACGATAATTCGAAATCATTCCTCATGTATTTTCTGGTACACAAAGCGGTATTTTGGATTTATTATGAAGGGCCGATATCCCAGGCTATGAGACTCAAAAGCCAGCTCTAATCAACAGTAATCGCACAAACTACCTGGCTGTCTTGCATCTGCAAAACTGGTAAGGTCGTTATTCACATGATCACTGCAAGCCCCAATGAAGCATTGTCAGCAAGGTCTCATAGCCAGGCTTTGTGAGAGGATGATAGCAATTTTGATCATGCAAAGCGATTGGCCCTTAGCAGGTTAATGCCGTATTCTATTCAGATAAGGAGTCATTAACTGTTTCCCATGTCACTTGGCCTTATGATGGGTCTTTAGAATAATCAGTAAAGATGAATTTTTGTCAATCGGCATAGCAGTGACTAGACAGTCTCGGTCCTGGTCCGAGAGTTCCAGAATTGAGGGTCTTGCATGACGTTTATGATGTCTGCATTCCACCGAACTATCCAGAACACCTGTTGAGCGTATGTGGCGACGCGCTTGTGGAAGTACTCCATCAGCTCTAGGCTATGACAGTTAGATATCCGACGTGGAACATTTCCAAGCCCAATGAGGCTGGTGGAGATTAGGTCAAATAAGTGTATGATGCTTCGATCTCCGATGTTTTCCGTATAGATATATGCTGCCGGGCACGTACGTATGTACAGACCAATCACAGGGTTATGGACTAGTGGCAAGCATACTGAGCGCCAGTGGCACTCGACTGGTGATGTCATGGAAAGAGGAAGCCACAGCACGCGAAGCGGGAGTTCCCATGGAGCTATGAATCTTAATGGCCGTGAACACATCCATGGTACCAGGTGGATATGCTTTGCCGATCGGGTCATTACAGAGCTTGCCCACCACTATGTAGATCGTAGAATGGTATTATCTTATTCATCACAAATTATGTAAAATCATGTACAAATGCTAAATCGAAGAACTAACGCATCACTAATCTAGTTGATCTTCACGCGCACGCCCTGCGATCCTGGCTTCACATGCGGTAAGAACATATCGCGGTAACAATCCACCGAGGACCGGTCTGTCTCAAACAGCTCGAAGTCGAAGTTCCGGAAGACATTCGCGAGGGTGAGGTACATCTCTGCATAGGCCAAGTTGACCCCGAGGCAGGACCGAGTACCTTTACCGAAGGATACAAGGTAGCGCGATAGCTTCTTTCCATCGGGGGCGAGGGGGTCCCCAAGCCAGCGCTCGGGCTTGAATGTGAACGATTCGGGGAATATTTCTTCGTCATGGGCGACGGAGTAGTTGTCCATACTGACCACTGTTCCAGGAGGAATCACGTAGTTCTTGTAGGTGAGGGTGATGTGGTCAGAAATGCGGAACGCACGCTGGCTTGTACCATAGGACATTCGGACGCCTGATAGATGAGATGGTTAGTTCAAGTCGCATGCGACTAGTGTGGGGGAGCTACGCACATTCCTGAATACAGGCGGTTAAGTAAGGAAGCTGTTCCAGGTCCGTTAACGATAGCATGTTGTTGGGATCTGGTATCGCGGCTTGGAGTTCCTCTCGAAGGCGCTGGTAGATGTTTGGTGTGTTTATGATGTGGAAGCTGGCCACGGACAGCGCATATCTTGTTGTATCGAAGCCTGCTCCGATAACTGTGATAGCCTCCTGTTGTAGGCGGGTCAAACTGAGCTCTTCCGGCGGCAGATCGGAGTCGAGCAATGCATTGAAAACATTCGTCTGCTCGGAGCCATTCCGTTTCTCCCTCTTGGAGAGAATGTCCGCAACCTGATCGGCCATTTCCTGATTTCATGTTAGCAACACTCTCACTTATCCTTTGCTGTCCATCCGGTCAACGGAAAGACGGCGCTTATTTGTAAAATACCTGATTGTAATTGTTCACCGACTTCAGGCCCGGTTGCAGAGCCTCCACCAGACCCTGTGGGAGCGAATTGAAGATGGTGGCAACCCATGGAACTGCGTAACCATATGAACCCCATCCAGCAAGTCAAACAAGGCTTGAATGAAAGGCGATTTGAAATCCGGCGCCTCAAAGAAATCATAGCCGCGATCAAGGCAATACCGGACAATGATGTCCGACGCAATGCATCCCATCATCCAGTCAAGGCGAAAGATCTTCCCAGTCCCTTGGTACTCCCGTCGTAGTCGGTCGCAGAGTTTCGTGATCTGCTCCTGCATCATCGGGGACGCATTGTTGATTGCGCGTTTGGAAAAATACGGATTAAGGGCTGCGCGACGATGACGGTGAACCTCATGATTGTGTGTCGGGAATAAGCCATTGGCGTTGTTGAAGCGGTGTTCAAGTTCTTTCGGTTTATCCCACGGTAATGTCTGCGAGTACATCTCCTCAAAGAAAGAGGAGTCCTGGATATGGATTTCGAATGGACTTAAGCGGATAATTGGGCCTGTGGCATGAAGTTAGTGGACGCCCTTCCCCCGCTACATACCCTACGCGACAGGGATTAAAGACCCGAGTCGAACTTACCATACTTCTCATGCAATTTCCGATAGTGGAACAAATACTGTCCACCTGGAGACTTGAAGAACTCATAGTAAGTCTCGTACCATTGAGTAAAAGCAGCGAGTTTAGGGCCTGGGAATTTTGCCAACGGATGCAATGTAATGCGATACAACCCCAACACCAGAACGTACAGCACGGCAGCCACTGCCGTTGTCACGCAGATAGCCAAGGGCGACTCGATTGAAGGTTGAATAACCGACACCAGATCCTGGATGAATGCCATGGTGCAGGGGTTCGATGTTGTTCAAAGCCAGAGGCCTGGGAATCTCTACTCCGCGCGTTGGTAGCCATGGACCCGGCAGTCTGGTCCAGGAATTCTGCAGAAAAAAAAGAAAGAAAGCCATTGTCTCAAATATGACAGGCCCCTATTGTGGGTCTTGGCCGTGGCATCCTGCACAGGGTGGTTAAGCGGAGAAGCAGACGGATTGTACGTTTTCGGCTATGGATGCGCAATGACTTTCACCGGGTTGCGTTTAGTTTCGGAGGTCTTGCCATCTCGTCAAAGTTTCTTGTGAGTATGCCTTGGAAATTGGGGGGAGACCCGCATCCTGCAGTACCAGACGATTGGTACGATCAGTTGATAGTGCCGAGTCTCTCACTAGTAGACCCACCGCAGTAGTGAGAACACGGACGACACGGCCACCTATCATATCCATGGGAATTATCCACCGGACGTTTCTCGGTGACTGCCAATTCAGTAATGAAGGGTGACAATCTCCTGGCCTATGCCGTACGCGGTTGTGTGGCTGAATTTTGCCGGCTAATTTGTCGAGTTGTCTGTGCAGTCCATCCGGATCTCATCCAATATTATGGCGTAAATATGCATTGTGCCCAGCATAATAATTGAGTCTAGCTTTCACTGTTGCAACCTTCCTCTTCAACCCATCATGACTCATGAGTGACCCTTGATCGAAGATTCGAGCTTTGGCCAAAACGGCCAAGGAATTGTTCCACGTACCACGACATCCGTCTCCATAAATGGCGTAACTTAAAAATGGATGTCAAAGCGTTCGGACAGGAAGTCCGGTAGTAGTCTGTTGATAGTGAGGATAGTGGCCGGCGGTCTCTCTGGTTGTAGATCCTACACCACGTAGGTCTTGTAGCCCTCACGTGGGTACCTCCAGTACCAGTGCGCACATCAGTCGATTATTCTGCTGGATTTTACAGGTCATGCAGGCTAAAGGTCGAGACTCCATCTACTAGCGAAAAACTTTATTTATTTCCAGTTCGCGAACGAGAATTATCCGTTTTCTTTCAGAGCAGCTGTGTCTTCCAACTTGGCGAACTGGCTGTGAATGGAGTGTGTTTATTAGAGGGATAACGCCGTATTGGTTGATCTGAGGGATGTTTTTAAAGACATGGCTGATGTGCAATTATGTGGGACACCCGTTTTTTGCTACAGCAAGGTGGGTAACAAAAATACCACAAAAAATCGCCATGGGAAAAAAGAAGAAAAGGTGCACATAACGGCAACAGCTGATATGCTGGGCTTCAAGCTTAGCAGTTCATGCGAGGCCGACACATCGGCTGCACTCCATTTTACAAGGCAACCCAATTGGAATCAGAGCCGGTATGTTTAGTCCAACAAAGCAAATTCTGCAAGCCGGAAGGTAAGTCCAGAAGACTAGGCAGTCTAGTTGAAGGGTGTCACTTTGCATTAACACTTTGTCCTTTTTGCTTTTTTGATTTCTTTACGCTCGGACCGGTGGCATGTTGCTCAGCTGGCGGACACTTCATATGAAGATCGACAGTCGCTCATTAACTACCGAAGATACTGTGGAGTAGTCGTCAATCCTATGAACTTAGCAGATACGAGGAGCTCTGCAACCAGCTTAGAAATCAAGAACGTCAGTTGCATCCACGTTGGGTGCATACACGAATGCATTAGGGCTGGTCATACCACTAAAATGTCTAGGACGGAGTAGTTCGCTCGCCGTTGAGGCCCATTAGCGGCCCACTTTCATCGCAAGACGCCGTGGTGATATCAACCGTATGATACCGGATTCCCGATCATGATTCCCGAAACTCGCAGGAAAGAGTAATGGTTAAATACTAGCGAACAGCTGATTTGTAGGTCTAATCAATACAGATTATGTCATTCGCCATATATGTCTCTCCCATAGCTTTCCGATAGTCATTGTGAAAGCTCTCGTCAACCGAACAAGTCGAGGATTTGCGCTGAGCCTTAGGGATAAACCTTACTGCAGAAGACTTTCTGCTATTGATACTAGTTCATGATTGATTAGCATGTACAGTACGCATATAGGTACTTTTGTGCTTCCAGTTTTTGGCAGCTTTTCAATGAATCGCGGACATTTCCGGTCTTCAGCAATGCCAAGAAATCCGCATCCTCCGGGATTTGAACACTATAATTCCAAGACAGGAATGGAACTGAGCTGTGCGCTAAGTGCGGCACCTGTTCTCTCTCCTTTGTAGGGGCCCTACGTGCCTTGAACGGCCTTCCATCTTAAGATATGTTGAAGGTCAACTGAGGAACGAGGAACTGCTCCAGTGCCTCTTAGGCCTAGTCCCACTTGGCGCATAGAAGGATAAAATCCTTGCGCGGAACGTTGCCGAGGAATGCCATTAGCGGTCTTGAGAACGCCCTGGGTATGTGCATGCATGCTTCGGTGCGGTGAATCGCAAACTCCGACTCTATCGAAAGACCAAAAACGGACCAACACCTCGCCAGATGCTAAGGACATCTGCGTCCAATGCTCCCAACGAATTTGTCGCGGCTTGTCCACATCAGAAAGCTATGCTACTGTCTATCTGTTATGACAAGAAAGCATTAGAAAGCCGTTGGATTGATATTCTAGCTAAATACGGAGCTCGCGGGAAACTTGGGTCGAGATGCACTTTACCATGTCAAGGCATCCGGTAGAAGAGCTTGGTAAGGTATTATGGGGCGAGGATGACGTTCTCATTCACTAAACTATTGGATCCTCTCATCTTTTGTCCCAACCCCCCTTGCACACATGGGATATGTGACCGCAGATCGTCGAACACTGGATCTGCACGGAAGCAGAGGTTTGCGGAACCGACGTGTCACATAACAACCCCGGTCTAGACCAGATCACAATGAGCTGAAGAGCCAGGGATATACCATAACAAGACCAGGCTTAGCCAGTTTCTGGTTGAGCCGCACCATTAAGAAGAAGCGAGATCAAACATTCTCTGGGCAAGAGTATACCAGTAGGTTATTTTCACCTTGCAGACTTTCGTATCCTGCAGTGAACAGATCATACTTAACCAATATCGTCTATGATAGATCCAACGAACGGTATAAATTGAGAAATCTCCCGCCCAACCTCTCTCAATTTATCCTCATTAATCTCCTCGAACCACTCCAGAATCAAGTCAAGCGGTGAGATGCTGCGGCCAGGAGATTTCTCTGACTTCCTCAGAGTCTTACACCTATTTCCCGATTGGAATGAGCGCCGAGATGTTACCCGGCGCATATATCCCAAATTCGTGGTCTGCCAACCCTGAGATTGAAAAACGAGAGAGAGAGAGAGAGAGAGAAAGAAAATATGGTACTTGTTACACCATAATCAGTCTCGCTGTCTCAGGTCATACACAGGAGTCCGAATAATCCTGGAAGGGGTCGGATGCAGCTCTGATGGTTATGTGATAAAGGCGGCAATCTTCACCTCCGCAATTGCCTCTCTACCCCATCGCGATAACGCTTCAACTATCACCCCTTCACTGAGTGTGACATCAGAGCCCCCTTCTGCTCGAAGAAAAACCACTAAACACGACCGAATCTATTTGCACCACTTCCTCCGAGGCCAGCCGAGCTCGCCACTGAGGCTGATATAGTCCCACCTGTGGGTACTCTGCGCCCGCCTCGCACACTACTCACACCATTTTGAACGCTTATACCTAGTAGGGGGAGGAGTTCATTGCTTGGGCCGGCTTATATCCTGTTCCCGGACAGAGGATATCCCTAGCTTCCTCATCAGGCGCCATTTGAGCGCGTGAAGGGAACCCATCAAGCGAGTGTGTCACTATGGACGGAGAACGATGCTGCCAGATACAATGCAGCGTGAATCACGCGAAACTACTCTATGGAGCTTTCATCGAGGCAGGCTTGATAGTTCCTCAAGCTTCGAACATTAATGATCTTCGGGGGCGTGTCCCAAGAATCTCATGGTCGTGATTTTAGCGCGCGAAGCTAAAAGTCCAAATATGTCCGAGTTGACCCACTTAATCTCGAGTTTCTTCAGCTCAGTTAATGCCGACGAATTCAATCTGGTGTGAAGAAGACGATGTAACACGACCAGGCGCCAAGCAGAGACGCTGCTAAGTTAGAATTTACACCAGCTCCACAATGTCCCGCAATCTTACATGTGTTTGCCTAGCTCGCCTCCCAGCAGTTAGGTAACAACTTGTTTTGCTCCTTGCCACGCTTCAGCTGCTAGATAAATATTACCGACGCTCTAACGCCTTCGCACTCGGCTCGTAAACCTTTTCGATCTCCCAAAACATCCCCTTCTAATCGTTCACCATGGGTCTCACAATCCACACCGTCGGAACCTCCACCCTCCACCGCCAGGCCGAACGCGCCGTTATCAATCTCGATGTTTCCAGCGAAGGAGATAACCAGTCTACCGTGTCCCAGGACGTGACTCGCACTTCCAACCGCCTTCAATCCCTCCTTAAAGAGATCGCCCCGAAGCAAGAATCCGGCGACCCCACCCCCGAAGCCCCCGTCACGTTCTGGAGCATGAGCTCCATCAGCACCGGTAGCTACCTCCCCTGGGACCACGACAGGCGCGAACACAGAGCACGAGTCTACACCGCCCGCACCAACTTCGAGGTCAAGTTCCGGGACTTCAGCAAACTGGGCGAGTTCGTGTCGGACGTGGCGAAGGACGCACTGGTTTCGGTGCGGGACGTCGACTGGCAGTTGACGGATGATACAAAGCAGCAGCTGGGTCAGGAATGCAGGAAGCTCGCGGTCTGGGACGCGCTCGCCAAGGCTAAGGATTACGCCGGTGCGCTGAACATGACTAATCTGCGACCCGTTGAAATCGACGATTCTCAGGGACACGCTTCCCCAATGATGTTTGCTTCTGCTCGGAGGGCACCTGCCTTTGCGGAGTCCGGCGGTGAACAGGCCTTGAGCTTTGTGCCAGAGAGTTGCGAGATTGAATGCTCCGTGAAGATGCGCTTGGAGGTGGAGTAGAGTGGGCGGGCGAAGGCTATGGGTTCATGTTACGGGAAGTGAAATGTTTTTGGATAGATACCACGAAATGATTACATGAAGTTGATGTTAATGAGTAGAACCGGTTCCACAAAAAGGGATTAGATTATAGGGATATGTATGATTTACTGCGGTGCTTCTTAGGATGGGGCTTCAGACGAAAGACTAGTAGTACAGTACGCCGAAGGAACGCGCCCATACCACAGGATTTCAGAGCCAGACAGATTATTTTAGAGATCAAAAAGCAAAAAGAAGAACTAATGCTCCCACGCGGATTTGAACCGCGGACCTCATGATTACTAGTCATGCGCTCTACCAACTGAGCCATAGGAGCGAAAGTTGTGCATCATCCGTGAATCGAACACGGGCCTCATCGATGGCAACGATGAATTCTACCACTAGACCAATGATGCGGAAAGAAATGATCCCAGAGAGGCTCGAACTCTCGACATCTGCGTTATTAGCACAGCGCTCTAACCGACTGAGCTATGGGACCATTTGTTGAATTCCAAGTGCCAAATTATCTTACTTGAGCCTAACTTAGAGCTACCGTGCTCACCGGATCCTTGGCTTTTACCTCGACGTGGTTGACCACATTTCACACGATGCGGCTCATAGATGTCCATAATTTTCATGTATTCTCGGTACTTCCTTTGGTTGGAGCCTATGCCCATCTCTAGATGCGTTTCTGAGCTTTGCTACTATCCGCGCTGTCGAACACGGATCTCCCTGCTGGATTGCTCAAAAATATATATTGAGACTATAGCATGCTCCATGAACAGCATTTCGATATAAGTAGTAAAAAGGATATATATGTCTTTTTGGCTGTCCGTTACCTGGCAATGAACACTATACCTTATACTCAATTCCCCCTATATCTGACCATAGGCATAACCCCTTTTTTCCTTTGTTGAGAATCCAAGGCTTCCACACAGCCCTTCAAATCAGTCGCTCGAAGGGTTCATTCGCAACACATAGCATTCTCGGTATCAAACAAGTGAAACAAGGACCTCAATTGAGACTGTGCCAACACAATCAACGAAGCTAATGAGACCGGTAAGTCGGTGATCGGTGAGGTGTTGAAGTCGGGTCTTAAATGCCCATGAGAGAAAAAGGAGAGGAAGGAGCACACGGTGCTGTGAAGGAAATAAAGGCAAATAGGAGACAAAAGCTTTTCAAAAGTTTGAAGGTAAATTGTAGTCATTCAGTCTGCTTCAAAACATAGTATGTCTCGTGTGAAGCATGGATGATTCCGACACACTCCAGCCCCGCCTCCTTAAAGCACTCTAAAAGCTCCGACTCTTTCCAAATCCTTTGCACGCATTCGATATGGCTTTCTTCAACAATCTCTTCACGGCCGGCATCAGTCCGCTTGATCACCTGCAACTGGTAGAGAGTCCTCTTAATAATACCGTCTAAGACTGGACTTTCAATCGGCAGTTGCCTGTAGATAATACCTTCATGGAGCTCACTCGGGAATTCATGTCGCTCGCACGACCCCGTATCTGTCGTATTTTCGTTCATTGGCTTTGTGGTAGATTTCGTTAATAGTAGATCTTTCTTTACAGATAGATAGAAACGTCCTGATCGCGGCCGAAGTAGCGCAGCAGCCTGAGCGAAAAATCTCACGAGCTCACCAGCCCTGAAAAGAAGATTGACGCCGCCAGACGCGGACAGCAGGAGATCAACCTGATTGATGTGGGTTTCAAGCAGCTCTGCTGATAACAAATGGAGGACGCCTCCGACAAGCCAATCAATGCGACCGATGTGCGACATACTCGGCGTCTCCCGCTGTACAGCTAATGCACGATGGATCATCGAAGGCTCCTTGTCAACCCCGATAAATTCGACATTAGATAGAGGAATGCTCTCCCGAACGGCATCTGTGGCGAGATTGGCCAGCACACGTCCGGTACCTGTGCCGACGTCCAGGACGACAAGGTGTTCACCGTGGTGGTCAAGAGGGTAGTACGATTCCATCTGCCTCTTCAGGGCCGATAGATAAACTTTGGCATCACCTTGGGCGTTCAAGGTCGTGACATCTGCCTTGACCTGTAGATCATAGTATTCGGCCAAATAAGCAGAGTCGTCGGAATTGCTTCTGCATCCTTTGCTGTCGCTCATGATGGTGCAGAGGGTTTCGAGACTGCTTATATTCACGATAAAGAAAGCCAGACAACTAATAGATAGATCGTGATGAGTCAAGAAGTCAAACCCAGAGGCTTCTTGCTGAGGGAGAAACAGTTCATGAGGGGATCTCGATCGTACTACCTGTGAAAGGTACGAGTCGCAGGGATGTGTACCATAGCTAGGACAAACCTATCTTCCTTTGATATTACAAGAAGACAGTAATGTAGGAAATTGGGCTGAACAACAGAAGGTAGTCGTCTGACTTGGTTCACAGTGGCAAAGGCAATTGATGTAAGGCATGGCTCGTGCGCTCCCAAACCCTGGAAACCAAACCAACGGTACCGATCAGCCCACATGCAACAACATGAATGTAGACTCAGCTTAAGAAGTTATGAACATAAAGCCACGCGATTGCAATCCCTGTGAAAGTAAAAGCCTAGTCAGGCAACTCCCAAAATACTACTGGCTGTCTCTTACCAAGATATCCCCGCCTTCTGTTTACTCATGTGATTTTCACCAAGGATAGCTCATGTAAAACATAAAACCATATTGTTGACTTGAAGTAATAATTCCAAGAGAAATCAGTCTGTGGGTAATAGTATGCCACGATGCCAGCTCATGATGTTCAAGTTGACGTCCAGGAACTTCGACTAGACGGGCCGACCGAGGTTTGCAGATGTATGATTTATACGTAACCACAGTACTTCCCGAGAGGTAGTTCTGAGCCCTGTCAGCTTGAGGGCGCCTCGTTCGCAGCTTGAAATACAAAATAACACTCGCAAGGGTCAATAGGAATGTACATCCGAGTCCGACACCAACACCAAGTCCCACTTTTGCTTGCGGTGATATTGCGCCGTTGTTACTCGAATGGATGGGTGTATTGAGTGATGTGGTAGAGATTAACGAAGTCACTGATGTGGTAAGGGCGTCGCTTGATATTAGTATTGACGTCGGAGTTGTCGGTATCGCGTTAGCTGGCGTCAAGGTCATACTTGTTGCTGTCAATGCCCCGTTAGATGGTCTCGCTGTTGAGCTACCTGATGTCGTTGTGGACGACGACGACAATGATGATGACAGAGTTGTCGTTGTTGTTGTCAAATCTTTTGCCCTTTTGGTGATATTGAAGTAATGACTAGCAAAGAAGCCCGGGTTCTCCGGCTCATCGGCGTCTTGGATCTGGAAGAAGAAAACATTACCGCCCTCTAGGCTTCGCTGGGTCGATACGATCCAGTTAAATGTTGTGGCATCTGATAGATTTGCTGTCATCTACCGTCAGGTCATAATATGAGGAATCCCTTAGGCTCTAGTGGACAACGACGTACTTTGAAGCCATTCAAAATAAGAATTATCGCCTTGCCTTAGCAATATGGAGATGCTTTCTAAAGTGGTCACCCATCTTAACTGAACCACTTGCTCACCCTCGTAAACTGGATTGTCTTTGTAGACATGCATGGGCCCCCTAGCTGGGGGATTGTAGAATATTCCCGGCTCTGCTTGAACCGAGTGTTGGGCCACAAGAAATGAGGCTAGGAGTAGCTTCAACATGTTCGCAATGGTCACGTAACATTAGCACGCAAATTCTCAGATCAACTCGATGGAGTGAGTGTGCATATTAGCATGACCGATCCATTAGCAAAGATATATCAACTCATGAGAAATGAAGGGTCAACCAGAAATTTGCTATTGTTCCTGGTGAGATTAGGGTTCCCAGAATCCCAAATCCATCATGGGGACACTGTCCCCTCTGAGCGGTTACCATCGTTATCAAATATCCCTGCTAGGCTAAGGTCGGAGAAGTTGGTATCTTTCATCTCCTGTCCGGTGAAACAGATATGTTGGAAACATATCCAATCAATCAAACCTTAGGTGGGCAGTTTAGCAACAAGCCAACTGCATCTAAGCGCTCAAGGGGTGGACTAGGCGAGGGTTGTGTGACTTTATAATGCCTGAGATAGCACGGATGAAGGCAGAGTCAGACAAAGAACGACTCTGTAAGAAATTAGCTGGCAGGCGTTTGCCTGGTCAGAAAAAAAAAGTCTCATTGGATCCCGTTCAATGAAACTAGGGTTCTTAGGTTCTTGATCTGCAGGGCGTTAATTCATACTCAGAATGGAGGATTTGCAGGATAGAGTACTGGTGAGGATAAAAACATTAATTTTCCATTCACTATCTACATACAAATAATTACCCTCATTGGCATCACGTCATCAGCTTGATCACTGCTTCTGCAAGAATACAACCTTGCTATCATAATCCGATTCAAACTTGTACTGCAATCCCATGTTCATCAATGTCGCACCAGAGTACAATCCACTGCCGTCAACGCTATAGGTGGCCTTGGGATCCAATCCCTGAAGCCTGATCCAGGGAGTGGCATTGTTAACATTAGGACTGAGCTGGAAGTAGAAGAGGACGGCTTGGCTGCCATCCTCGGAGATGAATAGCACCGCCGGCCAGTTAGACTCCTCAGGAAGCCTGAGACGCCACATATCGCCAGTCAGAACGATCGGGTTGATCTTTTCAGCAAGTGCGATCAGTCCAGGGACCTCGGCCTTCTCATCCTCGTGCAGCTCGGCGGGGTCGAGCTCGAGACCGAACGATCCACCCATCATGGCGACGTGACCACGGAATTTGACAGGAATGGTACGTCCGGTCTGTCCATTCGGAACCGCGGAGAGATGGGCGCCCATGGCGCTGGGTGGGTATGCTAGCGAGGTACCGAGCTGGATGGTGATGCGCATCAGGGCATCAGTGTTGTCGGAGGTCCAGATCTGGGGGAAGTACTCGAGCACACCAGGGTCGAAGCGTCCACCACCAGAGGCACAACCTTCCCACAGAACATCCGGGAAGCGCGTAGTCAGGACTTCGAACACCCGGTACATGCCCAGGATGTATTCGTGGTCGTTGCTGGGAGAGGGTGTCTCGTGCATCCCCCGGTTGAAGTCCCACTTCACGTAGGAAATAGCCGAGCTGTTGAGGATGTTGGTAATGGAGTCGATGATAAATTCCTGCACCTCGGGCAAAGCAAGGTTGAGCACGAGCTGGTTACGCTGCAAGGTGCGCGGGTATTGCCCAGCATGGAGCACCCAGTCTGGGTGTTCGTGGTACAGGGTCGAGTCGGGGTTGACCATTTCTGGTTCAACCCAGATACCAAAGCGGAGGTCGGTGGACGAGTTTCCTGCCTTCATCTTTGTGACATCTTCCACCAGCGGGCTCAGACCGTCAGGGAACCGGTCCGGGTTGGGCACCCAGTCACCCAGACCGGCATTATCTGATAAACGGGGGTACTTGTCGCCGAACCAGCCGTCGTCCATCACAAACAGTTTGACTCCCAAGGCGGCCGACTCCTCAGCCAGGCGGTAGATTGTGCTCTCATTGTAGTCAAAATACAGACCCTCCCAGCTGTTAAGCAGCGGCGGGCGGTCCGATGTGGCGAACTTGCTCTTGATCAGATGATTACGGTAGAGGCGATGAAATGATCGAGACATGCCGCCGATGCCGTCGCTTGAATAGACTGAAACACATTCCGGAGAGGTAAGTGTCTCGCCAGCACCCAGCTGCCAAGATAGCTGACTAGGATTGAATCCTATCAGAGCGCGGGTGAGACTCTGGGAACCCTTCTCGACATCAACTGAGAATGAGCCCGTGTAGACAAGGGAAAATCCCCAGGCTTCGCCCTGAGACTCAGTTGTGGAGGGATGTGCTAGCGCAAGGAAAGGGTTGTGCAAGTGAGAAGAGAAACCAGTGCTACTTCCGAAGCTGTGTATTCCAGGTGAGACATTAACTTCCTGCTTCTATCATCGGCTTGGTTAAACAGTAACTTACCCTTGTTGGCCGTATTCCACCTTGCGTCTCTGACGGTGGGCTTCTCTCGCCCAGTCGCCCCTAAGGCTAATCATGTCAAGGTCTTCATATGGGAAATCGAAGCTGAAACTAGACAGTGCCTCGACTGTGATATTTTGGGTACCCTTGTTTGTAACATTCGCGCTCCGCACAATGGCATCATATTTAGGGAAGATGGAGTATGACAGGTCCACAGCGATGGAGCTGTAGTTGTCGTAGAGGTGTACCACCAAAGTCGTAACATCCTCCTCACTACCAAAGGTTGCTGGCAGACCGGGCAAGGCAGGCTTTCCTGGAACCACCGAGTACGACTGATACTGCAGGTCTGTCACGGTGTAGCCTGCCTCTTGGCGAATCCGAATGGCGGGAATCCGAAAGTCTCCTCGGCCGTGATCCGGAAATTCACGGCGAGTGCGGCCAGCCAAACCAACCCAGCCGCCAAGTGCCTCGGCGCCAGGTCCTGGGAAGATATCGCCAGTGATGCTGCCACCGAAATGATCTGACACCAGGTCGCCGGTGGTCTCGTTCACTCGAAAGCGGTATGAGACATTCTCTCCATTGAGGGCAAAAGTCTTGCCGTCCGCGACAATTGCTGTACATGTGTCAATGGGGAGTGAAGCGTGGAAGAGTGCTATAAAGGACGAGCTTATATGGTTCTACTTACCATTGTTGCTTGAAGTTTCCTGCGCCATGACTGATGGACCGTTCCCGAGGACCGCCAGAAGACTTGCGGCTGCCAAAGCAGCACGCTTTGGGGAGCCAAACATCTTGACTTAAAAGGTGATTTGAGCTGTAGAGGAGACGATGTCAGGGCCCCGGAAAGGATGGGCATCCTTGCATTTAAATAGTTGCGGGGAAGCATGACAAGCGACTGATGCCGCAGTAATTCCCCCAATCATTTGGTAAGCTGCACTACCACGCAACGTTCGTATTCATTACCCCTTTCATCGGAGGAAGAGCTGGGTCCGACACTAACAAGGGTATTGGATGTGGACTGAGGAGACTCCTGCACTGATTCCAAGAGCCTTGGGCGCGCTTCCCTTTCACCGTCACCTCATGGTCCCTTTGATAACTGGGGATAGACAGAATGATTCCCTGTCTTGGAATGTGGGGATATTCGACGCCGGCAAAGGCCAATGCGGAGGAACATCGGGGAAATATCTCTGGTGTGTTCCCCCCACATACCCCGTACCCCATTCCAGCCCTTTCGGTGGGATTGCTATCCTCCTGTTTCATCGGGTTGAAGTATGCTATATGGAAGACAACTTCCAAGCGGATCTGTCAATGTCACTGTATAACTCCGACAGAGTAGTGGAGAGATATCGAGGGCGCTTCAATACTGTACACAGTAGCCCTGACTCGACCAACTCTTAGCGTCCAGGCTGCGGGGTGGCCATTGCCTTAGATTGGACCTTGGGAGCCTCTCAGAATGGCTAAAAGCCAGCCCCACGGGGTCAATCCAAAGCCGGGACCCCCTTTCGGCTCGGAGCTATCTCCGGCGCTCGTACCGTACGTGCACCGTTGAGGTCATCCCATAAAAAATTGTGATCAAACCACCCGCTCGGTGAGCCCATCCAGGTAGGCAGCGTTCCAAGTCGGCCCTATTCCCTAGTCTTGGCGAACCCAACCGGACAGTGACCGAGCTGAATATAAGTCCAGCGCATAGAACCAAGGGAAAATGATCCGCCCTATCACATGAAGTGGTGCTTCTGTGCTCACTAGCCAACTTCCCACGACGCAAATTCCACCTGAAGGTGCCTGATTCGCTCGGATCTATCAATACGATGCTTCAGTAGAACCAATATGTGTGACTATACGGACGAAAGGATATTTCTGAGCCGGAGTCGGATTTCTTGATTTAAGCAGTGTCGTTCCTTGCAGCGCGGTGTTCATCATCATGGATATGGAGAAAGGAGAGCGCGATTGGATTGCCGCCTGTTATTATCTTGGAAGTTGTCGGATAGCTTCATAAATGCCAAGTCGATCTTCAGGGTGTTCACACGATAATCTTTCGCGAATATCTCGGATGATTGTCCCAGAGAGCCCATTGTCTTCAATCGAAACCAGTTCTATTAGCAGCTTTTCAAATGCCCACCAGTCATTTTGACATCTCTGGTCGAATGGCAATTCCAAGGGCGAGGAATCATTTCGGAATTCTGGTGCCAGATTCTCATATGTATATCCCACTCCAATATCAGTGAAGACTGCCTCGTCGGCTGCGTCGATAACGACCTTCCGAGGGGTAATATCCGTGTGGGTAAGAGACGAATCGTGCAACCGCAACAAAGCACGTGCCAGCTGGTAAGGCCAAGCCTGCCAGGATGTTCCTTTCCCATCGCGGCGATGGATTGCATCTTCGAGAGTCTCATTAGGGTGATATTCTAACACCATGCCAAGAATAACATTACCGCCTTCACTTAACGGTGCTGTTTTGAACGGGCTTGGTGATTTCACCACAGCTACCAGCTGGACGATATTCCGGATACCCTGAAGGAGCACGATGTTACGGAGCTCCTGTTGGAACAAAGCTGTGTGGTTTTGGTCGTAGAAGGGATGCTCCACTGTTTTGTAGATAAAGGTTTCATCTCGCCCATTCCATGTGACCAGGAAGACATTGTTCGAAATCTGCGCCTTCTCTTCAATCTCGGAGAGAGCCACTGTTGGTAACCCTGAGTCGATATCGTAAATAGTATATAGTACTCGTGAGGCATCCTCTTGGATTGTGTAGACCCAACAGGTGTCACTTGGCTCGGTGGAGTAGAGTTGAGATAGTGGTTTCCATCGGGAGTGTTGGAGAGCACGGCAGATAGGATGCTCTTTCGATCACGAGTTCACTGACTGTATCTGGGAGCAGAGGAATGGAGTGAAAGTCGATAAGGTAGATTAGGGCCTCCAGCTTCTTTCTTCTCCTAAGGAGGCCACACCTTTTTGTGATACCAATTTTGGCCTTGAAAGTCACTTTCATATGCCACTTCAGGCCGGCTGCGTGAAAAATGATGTTCTCGGATTGTTCGCATGGCTCGGAATCGTTTGCTCGATATCCCTTGTAGGTTCTGGGGAGAATTTGAATTTGCTCAGAGATAGACGAAGCCATGACGAGGGTCCTTCATTCAAGCTTGAAAAAAAAAAAAAACCGTATGGGCAGTACGAGACATGATACATATAAGACAATCCAAGAAAGATCTAGCGCATCTGACCAGGACGAAGGGTTTTGGTCGTTCATATATAGCCTCAAATCAGAAGTTCTATATGATTCAGAAGATGCAGTTCTCCTCAAGCCGTGATCCTGTATCTTATAGGCCAGGTAACCTAAACCGACACGATAAATTGGTTGACGCCAAAGGCACCCCTCAAGTGACTTGCAACCTCTAGTTATGGCTGCTGGGCACCTTAATAAGCAGTTCAAGCAGTTTTGATATGGTAGTATAATACTGCCTGAGGCACTTACTATGTTAGAAATGCCGTAGAGTCAATTCTCAATCAATCAGAACCCATATCCTACGGCGTATATTGCTTCAATGCTACGCTACACTCTGCTGAGTAATTGTTGGTAGGGTCTCATGGGACAATTGGAGAACACCGTCTAGATCAAAGGCCGGCCCTCTTACAGCGTATATCTCCTTTCTGCCTAGATTTTAGGAGACAATCACTCCTCTCCGTGTGACGTCAAGTAGCAGTTCACTTGTACTCCATACCCACGTAGCCATTATCCTTAAAGGCTCGGTTACAACTTGGCCCCCAGCTCAAGCGTGGTGGTGTCAGTAGTATCAGTCGATAGTTCGTCGATCGGGGTCTCCGGTGGATCGTTGACAAGGATGGGTTATAGATTGATGGATACAAGAAAGCAACGGTGTTTCGGCACTGCCAGCCTTTAACATTTTCCTAACAAAGGAAGGATCCGCATCACTAGGACGAATTGGGCATGCACACAACAACCCGAAGGGGAATGGTGTCAGCTAATACCCCATAGAGCTAACCAATCTTGGTCTAGATTCCGTCGATTCCGTCGAGATCCTAGTTAGTCCTGCGTATATACGTTCGAGTATCTAGACTCCAGACTCTGGGTCTTGATTCTGCAATTACTCGATCAGGATCTTCGCATGCCAACCCTCGCCTAGGTGCTCTTTCCAGGCGCTCTTCTCCACACCTTGGCTTCGTCCCCCAACTGAGAGAAATACTACAGGCTAATCAACAGACGAACTCAGTCTAAGGGTAGTGGCAATGCTTCTCGGCATGGCTGCAATGCCGATGATTTGTATACTGGAGGCTCGGCATGTAGTATCATAACCAACCCAGGAAGCTCCACTGTACATTTGGCCCCAACGCCAACATCATTGTCCATGGGAAATGCGGTATCCTCTTGGGCATCTCGCTCCGAGGTAAAGCCCATTGCACTTGAGTTGGAGCACATGTGTGCAAGGCAGAATCTTCACTCGTAGCGCGGGCATCTCGAGTATAAAACCGGGCACCCATCCCTCCCTAAACACAAATATTACCAACACAATCAACCAACCTTGTCAAATACTCATCCTCCTGAGAAACTATATCCACCTCCAAGATGCAGTTCAAAAGCCTCGTTCTCTCCGTTTTCGTCGCTACCGCGTCAGCCGGCTATGTCCAATTGTGCGGCCCCCAGGGAACATGCACCGACACCGGCGATGCCAACGACAACACCTGTATCGGCCCCATCAACGGCAATGGAAAGTTCACCTTCCAGGCTCACGACACCAGCTCTAAGATGATGTCCATCTTCACGGATAAGGGATGCTGGAACAACAATGTTGCTACTTGTGATGATTGCACCAGTGTTACCTACAATGGAAAGGGTAAGTCGCGGTTCGATACTGGCTTCCTTTTGGGGATACATGCTGACTACTTCTTTAGGTCCTGTCTGGGCTATTTTCCATTAGACTGTTTTTGCCATGGGGCTTACAAGTGGGACTATGTGGAAGGGTTGAATGATCATAGGATGTGATTCATATTGTGGTGTGGATATTGTACTAGTCCGAATATTACCATCATGCCTTTCGCACTAACTCATACCTGTGTTGGATCTTTATTGACAAGCCTTCGTAATGACCGTGATATAGTTCGGGAGTAGCAAGAGCGTGTCTGTCAAGAGCGATGAAATTATATGGAGCTAGCTATCCGAATCATTCCCGCCTGGGATGGAATGTTATGATAGAATTTACATGTTTTCTGGAAATTGGACCAAGCAAAATAGAAAAATCTCATCGAAAACACAGCTATACCTAACTAAACCATCGAATTCACTTCAGCTTCTCCTGTTTAGCAGTATTTCTACAAACACGCCATAAACTTGAGCAATAGCCCTGTGTACCACACCAGCGATAGATCTAGTGTATCTGCGCAAATACCACAGCTACAGTCCACCCCTTATTGAGATTGTATTTGTGGGCCGTCCCATACCATCCCAGCATCATAGAAAGACCTTCTACCTCTGGATAGTACTCCATCGAGTCGGTTACATTTATTGCGGTGCCTCAAGTTCAACTAAATTAGGGCGCTTTTCCCATTTCGGTTATATGCCACGAATGACATCAGACTCGTTTCTTAATATATGATTTAGAGCACAAGGCGAAAGACACTTGCCCTATGTTAGCATAACATTGGCCTAAATCCCCTAGCTTGGGTGGGGTTTTTCATGATTATAAACTGATTTCCCGGTTTTTAATTTGTCATTTTTCCTCCTCATTTCTTCTGATTTAGGGCTTAACTATTCTCAGCCCTGGTTTTATAGTTAGCGTGGATTGAATCCATTCATGTTGCATCCTTTCTACATGGTATAGTTAGGTTATTCCTGTATGTGTATTAGACCATCTGACATACTTAACAGATCTTTTCCAAGACAGACATGAATTTAGTAAGGATGTGGTCAGCTAAAATGACTGTCGACAACTGTTGCCGGACACAGAATGAATGTCAAGCACTCTCGCGTAAGCGTAAGGGCACATCGGTTGTCATAACTAACCCAGAAATGGAGAAATAACACACCCGAAAGATACTGAAAAACAACTACCAGAACCCAACAATCAATCAGTCAAGCGTATCCTTGTCACTCACCAGTACCAGACCAAAGTACCGAGTAACCAACTCCCCGTCGTCTAACATCCGCCCTGAAGCATTCTCCAGCCAATTGGTGGCGCCCCTTGTTTCCCCATTAACTGATTCCAAAAGCGCACATCCCCATCGCCCTTGGGAAGGCTCAGCTCGACCATGTAGCTCATCTGCTTTTCACAGTCAAGAGGCATAAATCGCTGCAACCAACCCTGTTGCACTTCCCACGTAGGAAAGGTGGCCTTTCCAACAGTCTGGTCCTTGTCGGGCTGGTCATCCCACGTCGGCTTCTCAGGGCGATCGACCGCCCAAACCCAAACCTCCATAGTAGTCGAGCCCTGAGCATACTGACCTTCTGGCATGGCAGGAATCTCAATCGCGAGAGTACAGGTCTTTTCCCCGCTCATCAATGGCTGGAATGTTATCCATAGACTTGACTTTCTGGTCATCACCCTCGCGGCTAACCGCGAAGCGCTGTCCAGGGAAATGGCCATGTGGTTTGCGCGAGTCGAGGACCTCAATTGTTGATGGGCCTACGATTGCGCAAGAATCATAGGGCACTAGCATCTCCTCTCGATGACATGGTCCTGGATTGTAGCGTTGGGTGTAGCATCTGTCGTGGAGGGGTTCGAGAAGGTCGTCATCTGAGAAGCGATCCTGCATGCTGTATCAGCCATATGTTTCGTGATTGATTTATAAAAGCTCGACTTTGTATGGATAGCCTGGAGATCCTGAACATGTCATCATACCTGGCAAGCAAGTGGCTTCTGGCGGATTCCCTGCCACGGAGCACCCAGTGCAAAGTTAAGAAGGTTTAGAAGGAGAAACAACCACGCAAGCATTTTGACTAATTTAGATAATGTGTGCAAGCACAATATTAAGTCCTCAAGGTGTTTACTAAGGAGTCGTTGGCAAGGTATTCCAGACGAACTCTTGTCCTCAGATAGATAGAAGGGACCATAGGACAAAAGGATGTGAAGAAGAAGCAGCAGTCCTAGAGAGTTTATATGCTCCCAGAGGCTTCGCTAAAGTGAATAAAGCTCTATGCAGCGCATGTAGATCACAGGGAGGTAGTACAGCTCAACAATGTTGCACTATCATAAAATAAATCCTTCTTATCCGAAGTGGTCAAGTTCAACCATTGTCTAGTGCTTCTGAACCTCCAAGACAAAAGTGGTAACTCAAGTGGCTCGTGATGGACGTACAGCGACAATTCGAGCTTTAGCTATGATAGAAGAAGCTGACAGCCTGGAATGAATATCCAGAGAAGTCATTCAAGTATACGTATATCCCACAACTTCCCCATTCCAATTGGTTGGCATACGGACACAGATGACAACGCTTTTGGTCAAGCTTGAAATATCTTCGCACTTGATCGGAAATGTGTTGTTTACCCAATAGGCTTGGACACCAGGTGAATGCCATGAAGCTTTGGCCACGCACCGGCTACCGAAAAAAATAACATATGCAGCAACCTGACAATGTAAGTTCAACTTAGGCAAATAAATCATATGTCAACGCGAAATGGTACAACTAGGATGAGTGCGTGATTTATACGAGAGAGCTCCTAACATAGAGACTCCAACGTGGCTTGATTGATTCTCATAGCCTGAGTCTGCTATCACATGATGTTGAAGCAGCGAAATTCATTAAGATCCTAATCTAAAACGGTGAGAATGAAGAGAACATATGGCAGTTTAGCTGATAAAGGGATCACAAACATTCTAATCCGAGCGACCATAGTGTTATCCTGAGTGTCCAAATAATGTCCTCCTACATCCTGGGCGACATTTGAATCTTGAATGGTACATTCTGGAGGATAAAAAAAGGACGAAATAAGAGGCTATTGCATAATCCAGACGCGAATACGATCAATGTATGTAGCAAGAGGCTTCATATACTCGGATGCCATAGCAAATCTTCCTATGCACTCAGCCTGGTACTCGAACATGATATCATACACGGCGCCGCTGCCGATAGCCAAGGCCTCTGTACTGAAATTTACAAGGGATAATTAATGCTTCGATATCCTGGTATGCCGTGCAGAAGTAACCATCTGATGAATATAAGATATGGCTCATTAATCAGAATATCCTAACACCAGCTTCAGTGAGATTGCGTATACATAGATCCAATCGGAACCTGGCCTCTTGCTTCTTCCTTGCGTAGACTAGAAAAAGTAGTTTTACCAAAAGGTCACTTACTTCGGTCGAAACCACAATCACTAACGTATGCGTGAGAACATCTCGCAGCTAAAACGCAATCAGCCGTTGCATACATCCTTCGCTATTTTTACGTGACCACTGTAGACCTATCATAGGCAGATTTGACACAGTATGTGACTGTTGGAAAAGATACCTATATCCTGCACGAGCAGAGTTGTGATTTAGATGCTACAGCAAGCGAGTTGGTTCTTCAGATCAGACATTTCAACTCGCCCATGGATATTAAGACATAAGGCCGCCCTTAACAAAGATCATCACCAACTTGCGAAAAAACTACATTTTCCTTGAATAAATTTTGTCCAACTTTCCTAGAGCCACACAAGGATCGAAACTTTGGCACGATGTGTTTCACTGACGCAGTACCCGCGTTGGTGGACCTATGTGACTGTTGGCTCCTAGGCCCCGATCATTCCCTACCTTGAACACGGGCTTTGTGATAGACCAACCACAATACCGGGCCATGGGAACATTTCTTTCACTGGCTGTACAGCTCGTGTCCATCCAAACGGACAAGCCGGTCCTCCCACCAGCATCGCTGCTACTAGGGTCCCAGTGTTGACCTGTACACCGATAACTTTGCCACCAGCAGAGTGCCCTTCACCCTGTAATTACGGACCGCCTGTTGCTGTAACTACCAACTAACCGTGTTGCAAGCTTTGAAGATCGAAAAATGGTTGTAAGGATGTACATTGACTGTATATCTATTTCACATCATACTACTCGAGATTTCCGACTTCATACTTAAATCAAAGCTATCAAAAGCGCAACTAATTACTGTATTGTTTGTTTCTCCATATCGAGTATTATTTATGAGCGAGTCTCCCATTCTATACTTGGCTCAGTCTGCCACGGAAGTGATACCTCGTCATTTTGCCACTTAGTCATAAATGAGACGAAGAGACTCTGAAGTTGCTCCGAATAGAACCATTGGTGAATATGTAGTTTGATCAACGTCGACTTCTCTAGTCAGAGTAATGCATTTAGTTACGGATAGTCAACTCTAGATGTTTCGTACAAGTGATATAACTACTCTCTGGACTCATTTGAACTACACAGGGCGTGGGTGGGTCCCCGATAGTAAGCGATTTTCACCCGCCATATATGAGGAAGTATGTCCTCAATACATGATTCACGACACTGAAATACTCAAGGAACACGGGATTTTAATCAAAAGTTCTCCGACGATTATATCACTCGGAGTTATCAGTTCTGCGTGCACAAGCCCACAATGCCCGGCGAACAGGCCTCATATGGTAGAAAGCCCCAGCTCACCATTATAACTTCCCCGCTAACCTTCTGCTAGTCACACTTGATGTATTTGCATCGGAAAGGTACACCACGATCATATATACAATCCTAGACCTCTGGTAGCTGAATGAGTTACTTAGATTCAAGGGGAATCCACTGGCTATGGTGAAGACTGGAGATCACAAACTATCGCAGCAGCAAAAGCAGCAGATCGCCAAGGAATTCAACTTCTCCGAAACGGTTTTCTTGCATCCTTCAGACCATAATGGAAGTCCCCGGGTGGACATTTTCACTCCTGTTAATGAAATGGAATTTGGCTGGTCATCCGATCATTGGCACAGGCCATCTGCTCTTCCGGGAGTTGTTAGCCGATGATGCCAACGGTTCAACTAACTTGACCTTAACTACTAAGGCCGGGCCCGTCGCAATATCTTATGACCCAACTAGCAAAGTCGTCTCTGCAGGAGTTCCCCATAATATACACATTCACCAACAAGAAGCGAAGCTCAGCCGGATCCTCTCGGTCCAGGCGACTCTAGCGGCAGCATCGGATCTGCACGGCGTCAGAGATACATCACCTGTAGTCTCCATGGTCAAGGGTGTCACATATGCACTAGTGGATTTAACTGAAAGGGCGGATCTTTTTGCTGGTCTTGTCCCCGGCCCAAGTCCCGAGCTTGAGCTTGATGAGGGTTGGGCGCCATCTTTCACCGGTGTTATGTATTACCAACTACTGAAAACTCGGATAGAGGGTGACATGGCCGTCTGGGAGCTTCGTGTGCGCATGATTGCTATTAATCTGGAAGATCCTGCCTGTGGAAGTGGCGGATGCTCCCTGGGCGCTTATATTGCGCTAATTAATAGCCAAAAGGGCCAGAAGCACCGGCTTTACATTAATCAGGGCTCGGAGATGGGAAGGGAAAGTCATATTATTGTGGATGTTACGTTGAATGATGAGATGGATGCAGTGTGGCAGATTGAACTTGCTGGTCAGGCAGCGTTTGTGTCAGAGGGGAGGATATTTGTAAACTAGCGCATCTTATGAAATTATGATGTTGATGGAATTCCCTGAAACTATTTCTCTTCAGCCAATTCTTTCCAGCATATTTTTATGGAACTCAATTTGCACTTTTCGGTAAGATTTGTTTCTAGAGAGCTTAGAGATTATGAACATCCGAGAGTTTGAAATATCATTTCGCATCCTCGGGATGAGAAGGAGAAACCGAAACCCTCGGGTTTTGGCATCAACTGACCAATGATTAGCATGTCCACTGTGTTTGAAAAGGTCGGACCGAATGGACCCCATAGCGCGGAGACCGGCTTTCCGTAGTGATAATAGAGATCAAAGGTCTGATAGTGAGGTATCTCATCCCACGCCCTGTGTCATTCTCTATTTCGGTTAGGATCGGGCATGCGGATTTCTGCGCCCTATGTCTTCCTATACGCCAAGTACGTATATCAGAATTCGCAATGAGTCTAGCTACCTGATCTCACCATGATATCCCATATTACTATAGTATTGCACCTGCCTTCTTATCACTCGTCATGGCCACGGACAACGATAGTCACCACATAGTCGCCATCGAGGCCGTTCATTGCCCGATTCCAAGCTTCGACCTAGCCCAACCATATTCTCTCGACGTGTACAGCTGGACCAATGAGGCAGATATCGCTTCTCGCGTCAAAGACGCCACAATCATCTTAACCACCACAATTCGACTGTCGGCGGAGACTCTCAGCTCCCAAATCACCCCGAAACTCCGCCTGATAGTGATTATGGCAAGTGGTACGGATTGTGTCGATAAACCTGCTGCCAAAGCTAGAGGAATAACCGTGTGTTACTGTCCCGGCACAAATGTGGACAGTGTCAGCGAGCATGCAATCGGCCTGTATTTCGCTACCCGGCGGAAAATAGTCAATCTGAATAATATCACGACGGCGGTTCCGGAGGACACGACTCGTGACACGGAGTGGAAAATGAATGGCTCGATCCACAGGCGACTTCGTACCGCAGATGGAAAGGCGCCATTGCTGTGCCGCGATGAGACTGTGGGGATCATCGGGTACGGATCGTTAGGGAAGCGCATTGAAGCGTTGGCCCGTGGGCTTGGGATGAGTGTGATAGTGGCCGAGCGGAAGGGGGATCCTCCGCGACCAGGTCGGCTCTCTTTTGAAGATACATTGGGGAAGTCGACTGTGTTGATTCTGTGCTTGCCGCGAAGTCCGGAGACTGTTAACTTGATCTCGGTCGAGGAGCTGCGCATGATGCCCGCTCAGGCTGTCTTGATTAACGTTGCTAGAGGTGGCATCGTGGATGAGGACGCTTTGTTTCATGCGCTGAAAGAGGGTAGCATATCAGGAGCAGCTGTTGACGTTTATGCCAATGAGCCTATTGGGAGAGGAGACTCACCTTTGTTGAACCCAGATGCAGCAGACCTGAATTTGGTCTTGACACCCCATCTTGCCTGGTTCGCAGAAAGGACGTTACAGAATCTTCAGACCGCTGTAAAATGTACCGTTGAGCGGTGGTGTGTAGGAGATACGATTAATCCGGTAGATTGTCGAAATACTAGGTCTTAACAATGGCTTTTCTCTCTGTCTAGCTCAAGTTGAAAGTTGTCGTGCACAATGGCTCATCCCTGTGAAAGGGTACAATTTTAGATAGAACTAATGCCCATCACCGCACACTGTATCCGTGGGAATCTCATTCATTGATAACTGCCTATTCATAGTGCTAATACTCAATTCATGCCGGTCCAGAGAATGCGAGACTCACTGGCCTAGCCTAGCTGCCTCAGCGCGGAGAATTTCAGGGATCTCGGCCTCAAGGCTCTGCTCTTGGGGCTGCCAACCTAACACGTTCCTCGCTCGAAGAGCAGCACCTCTGGAATTGAAGCCCCAGCTAGCAGCCTCAAAACCTGCGGGCGATTTCAGGGCTTCCTCAAGTGACCATCCCTTATGCTCTGGTTCCTGCGTAAGGTGGCCATGTTTGAAAGCTTGCTGACCGATCAGCCTGGATAGGTCCCCCCAAACATGTTCTCCATTCTCAGAAAGAAAGTAGCCCTTGGCGCCCCAAATTTCCTTGTCGTCCTTTCTTGCAGGGTCCAGAGCGGCCCGCACTAGGCCGTCATATAACCTACTCAGGTCGTAGACGTGCACATTGTTCCACCGAGCCAAGCCTCTTCCTAATTGGGGGCTATACTTCTGCGTCAGGATAAACGAGGCCAACTCATAGACCTGTCGACCACGACCTGACACAGGTCCCCTGCCACGGCCGTAAATAGTAGGAGGGCATACAATGACCGTCTTGACACGGTCGGAATACTTAGAACCAATGTTCAGCACGATCTCATCCACATTCCGATGGAATGCAGCCGCAGGCAGATTAACCAGTTCGTCAACGCCATCCCAATCGTTAAACACCTTCTCGTCCGGCTCGCCAGAGACCTTGCGTACTTCTGAATCAAAGTAGGTCAAGATACCGGTACCGCCGGTATGCAGCCAGTATCCCGGCCGTTCGGGACTATGGCCTTCGATCATCCCCTTTGCGATGGCGTTTGCGGCCCCAACATGATCCGATGCATCGGCAGTGTCTGAATGGTGTCAGCAGTAGCTCGGGACTCAGTTAAATGGGTTCCTAAACGCACGAATCACAATGTCTGCCCATGCAGCTTCTTTGGCAATCTTGTCTGCATCGTCCAAGTCTCCCAGGACTACCCGTACCTTTGGATACTTCTCGCGTACTTGCTGAGCTTTGTCCTCAGTTCGAATCAGGGCTGAAAACTCGAAGTTCGGATGGTTCTGCTGGATGAGGTGGAATGCGTCGCCTCCGATATAGCCGGTAATTCCGGTCACAAACACCCTTGCGGACATGATGATGCTAGAAGCTATGAATGATGCAATCAAGAAACTCTTTGAATCACTGTATACTCAGTAGGTCATAGATAAGTAGTTAACCACGACTGGATTATTAATGGAGTGTGGGGGGCGTTTGAAGCTCAGTGTGGGGAAGCTTATTAATGTCAGCGCAGCGAATTCCGCGACTAGATCTAGTTATCTTAAAGAAGTAATTATAAGCGCAAGAGGATAATCTTGGATAGCAGAATCTTGCCCTTCTTCAACGTTGAGATTCGGCTTCCTTAACCTTCGTAAAGATCTCGATAAACTCAGTCGGATCTGCAGCACCAGCCAACTGATACACATTCTGAACTATGTAGCGAGGGACACCCGTATTGCCCTCTTCCTCTTTATTTTTGCAGGCTTCGTTGTCCACAATATCTGCCGCCAGCTCAGAATTCAGCCACTCACGCACCTGCTTCGCATCGAGCCCAGTATCCACGGCTAGTTCAGTCAACGCCTCCTTAGATGAGATATCCTTCTCCAGCTCATGATAGGCCTCAAGTACCTTCTCCACCAGCGCACTCTGAGCTTCAGGAGACTGAGTTCCACAGAGATGGACAAGGCGATGCGCATCGCGAGTATTCCCAATCATACCTCCAACTTTGAAATGAATACCGACGGACCGCCCAATCTGATCCATGCGGCTGAATAGGGACGTTCGCTGTTCCAGAGTCATGTTGCTCAACCGACCATCGATTAATTCGCTCTTGGGTACGCTGTGTGCGTGTGGATTATAGTTGAGGTAGTAGGGACGCCACTTGATAGAGAAGACGTCGTTTTTTCCACCTGGATAGACTTTCTGGTATAGAGCGATGGGTCTGTCTAGCTTCCGCTTGCCGATGTAACACCACTGTGCACCATTAGAGGTGGACATCTATATTCTTGTATATAGAAGGGCTGGATGACCTACTGCGCAAACGAAGTCGAAGACTACTTCAATTTCAATGACCGTCATGTTGTGCTTCGGATGAAATGAGATGCTTGGTTACAGAAAGTGGACAACTGGGGGAATTCGATCGATAATAGAGTGCTCAATATGCCTGTGTATTAAGCTGACTTCTAGCCGGGTACCTCTAAGATTCCCAAAGGGGAGTTAGGAGATGCAAGGAATTAAATATTGGCATCTGGCAACACCGCTTGGGCAGCGACATTGACCAAGATTAAGTGCTTAACTGGGTCCGCCAGGGATGGATCAATGGATGAGGAGGGAGGGCTCGCTCGATCAAGAAAAAAGGTAAACGGAAAGAGATAGGTCAGACGCCGAGATGGCCAGTAAGTAACAAACAGGAAGAAAATGAATGAAGGGGGTTATGTGATGGGTAAGCTACGGCACAAAAAGAAAAAGATAATTCCGATGCGGGGAATCGAACCCCGAGCTGCTGTGTGAGAGACAGCGATGTTAGCCATTACACCACATCGGATGCTTGTTGAAGAACTGCATTAAAGTTTGTTTTATTAGCAAAAAGTTAAATTGGTCAACCTCGCTAATTTTTATCAAGAGAATGAAAAATGTATCGAGCTTGAGCAAGGCCAGGAACTTAATAGTAGCCAGATCTGCTAAAGCAGAGGCTTCAAGTAATTCATGATGCTCTATTATTAGCCTAGGAACCCGAAGGATCCCTAGTTACAATTATGTGAGTAGCTCAACAGTGCAAACGTCAGTCGTCGGAGATCGATATATTTATTTATCTACTCAGTAGGTACGCCAAAAGTACCCCCCTATGGGCTCAACTTGTGAACAATTATTCTGCAAGGAAACTTATTCTTACTACCTAATGATCTTCACCTACAAGTATTCACTTTCATATGGAATCGTCTTTTGTTCAGGACTGAAATTACCCACATGAAACCTGCAACGTCTCCGATGATTGGAATGCAGCTTCGTGGTTTTCACAAGGCTATAAATGAGGAGTGAAAGGGCGAGATAATCTCACTCTAGATAGTATACAGAATAACTCCATCGATAGAATAATACGGGATATTTGCGCAATTAACAATGATGGCAGTATTGAAAACACGTACCATGCGTATTTCCGAGGCCGACGTCGAGCGTGATGGGGAAAAAGCGAGTTTTGTAGGTTAAGGTTGTAAGTATAAACGCTAGGGCCAGAAAAGTAAGAGAAGGTATGGGTCCAAGCCTGAACGTTCAGCATTCTATGACTAATAACTATAATCTTGTGTCTCGGATGCAGCAGGCGTTTCGCAACACCACAAGGGTGTCGCCTATATAGGAAGTCCAACCATAACTGCGCAGGTTGGTTAACCGGTACAAGGTCGTTGATTGATGTGATCGATGTTATCCGCGGACGACAGCAGAAATGAAGGAACCGCGCTAGGGGTAATCTCCGACCTAAACCAAGGAGAGTCGAGCTCAACCTTGAGCTCAAGCCTAGTCTTCTGCATATTTAACAACCCTGCCGAATCAGCTAGCGGGGAACTTTACTTGTTGGCAAGCTATGGTCATCGCCTTGGCAATAGCGGCAATTGGCCGTAGCTCGGATCGTTCCTCCGCGGCCTTGTCCACGAAGTCGTTAAGCCAGGACACCAGGACGAAATCGTCCTCGAGCTCGTCGTATCTGTGGGATCCAATAATATCCGCGCAAAGGATAAAGAACGGAATAAATTGGTGCAGTAGTATGAGACTATGACAAGAAGGCTGTGGTTAGCAAGGGAAAACCAGACACTATGATAGAACATACCTAATACCCCAGTACGCGTGCAGTTCCGCACTCATCAAAGATTGGAATATTCTCAAAGACTTCCTTGCAACATCTACCGTGTGCCTCGGCAGAGACTGACTGTTCTGGTTGCATCTCTTGGACTGCGTGAAGACAATGAGCATCTTGTAGCTACTGAATAAGATGTCCACACTGAACCAAGCATCAACATGATTAGTGGCGGTGCTGACAAGTTCCTCCTTTGATACGTTAGACGATAAGGTCTTATTATCCATAGATCTGAGGCTATTGTCAACATACCGCGTTCCAGTCTGACATGATGGTTTGCACTTCTGCAATGAGGCCATCGAGCACCTGATCATATACATCTGTATCCTGAGGCATTTCAGCGTCCACCAAGTCCAAGTATTTTAATAGAGTTAGTGTAAGACGCATCGACGCTAGGAAATGGATCTGGATATAGCGAGTAGACGCATCATCAATACCGGTAATGGTAGGATCAGGGAAGTTTACTTTCCATGATCCACCGGGTATGAGGGCCGGTTTGCCAAAGGATAGACGGAACAGGCAATCCATCCTCAGAAGGTGCCAAAATTCGAACCGCTTTCGATTTTTTCCACCTCACTTTCACGAGTACTATGTAACTCAGGCTGCGAATCGTGTCCGTCTGATTGTTCATCGACGGAAAAGAATCCTAGAGCCCGAGCAATATCACAGCCATAGCCGAATATTTTCCAAGCCATTTCGCTATTACAACCCTCGAGTGTCATCGATAGCTAACGGAAGAGTGTCAGCCTTGACCTCCATATAATGAACGTTCTATGCATATACTCACCATAACAAAAGCTGCAAACATGTCCGGGAGAGTGTTCCTGATGTGACATAGCCAGTCATCCACCAACATCATACAACTCTGGTAAAGATATTGTATGATTTTGCCTCTCCCAGGAAGGTATTCTGGATCTAAGAGAATGCCTTGAAGGAGGATATTATAGTAAATAATCCTCGATGTGCTATCCAACTGGACGTGGGGTATTTCCAATAGGTCAGGGATCGACATGACGAAGCTCTTCTTAAGGGGAACTCGAAATCCCTCGAACTGGTAGATGTCGTAATAAGCTAGCCGACCCGATCAGCAAAACGTCTGTGTCCAAGTTATCGAACAGTACGCACATTCTACCCACCTCTTTGCCATCTCTTTAGTGATGACAGGAGGATTTAGAACGTCGACTTTTCGTGTACTTTCCAGGCGTTCGACTTCCGCCATGGCAGCTTCCATCGCTTTTACACATGCTTCGTTCGCAAAAAGGCGGGACTCGATGTTTCGCAGATGGCAGAACACATTGGAGGAAAGCAGTGACCTGGCTTGATCATCTTTTATTCCATTCAACATGCTGTTGACCACAGGTTGCGTGTTTGGGGTTCGAGGCTGGCTACCGTGGAGCAGATCGATGCTTGCCGGTCTAGTTCCAGAAAGATCCGATGACACGGACATTGAACGTGATGCGCCATCATGACCTGCACTATCTGGATCAATCTTACAGTGTTCCTCTAGACGCTCGAGACGTCTGAGTACGTCCAGCAGAAGATCCTTTTCAGAGGGATTACTGGTAAAATCTGTGATGAGTGATGCAAGCTTGGATATAATTGGCGCTTGTAGTATAATAGGTCATACCTTTGCTTCTTGGCCCGAGCTTTCCGAGGTACATAGACACATTCCTCATTGATGGCTTCACATTTATCACATCGAGGTCGGACTCGGTTGCAGCGAATCTAGCCCTGACGTCATTCTTGGGGTGTCTTTCGCAGGCGAATTCTTCCGACTAATACCTTTTTGGATTGGCAGCGAGTACACTGAGTTGAATGCCAATAAGAATGTCAGTCGAACTGAATAAGGCGAGGCTCTTCTTACCGAGATATACTTCGGTGGCTTCCGAGAGCTCATTGTTATCTGGACGGGGATGACTGATGGAAACAAGCAAGGGGATTAATTCCAACGGGGAGTTGCAAAGTCCGAAATCCCGGGAAAAAGCAATCACGTTGCCAGCCTGATCGCCCGGACTTGAAAATTCCCGAATTCCCGGGCAGTTATGTATGTACCCTAGTTAGCGTTCCACGTATCATCTACACGCCGCTTGGTGTCTTGGGACCCCTGACCCCTTGAAAATCATGTTAATCGTGCATAATAACCCCCAAAGTGGCAACGGTATAAGCGCTACTAAGGGCAGGGAGTAAGTATTTTATCGTAAAGTGCGGGCCCAAATAGCTATTAATCTTCTGACCCTAGAATAATACCTGAAGAACAATACAAGCTCCAGAAGTACTGCCTAGACCTTGCTCGTATTGAACATAGTCATAAGCCGCTTGGACCCGCTCCTTCTGGAAATACTCCTTGACCTATAAATTACCCATTCCCTGAAAAACTACGATGATTGATTTCTTCCTTTGTCAACGCCTGTGACACGGATTCATCACGATGGGCCGTTTGTCGGACAGCTCTCCGCCACAGGATTCAACCGAGAAACCACCTCCTGAAACCGAAGAGCTCTATGCTGCTCCTCAACCCGCGCAGGACGAGTCGGGTACCATCGTTGTGAACCCAGATCGAACTAGATGTGAGACTGAAAGCAAAGATGACCGTAAAAATGCTGCAGAGACCGAACAAGCCGCCTCTTTGGGCAACTACTTTGTATGCGAATCAACTCTCATGGGAAGTCTTATGTGCCGCTCACATGTCTACAGAGAGTTCTTTCCTACACAAACGCCAAGGATCGAGTCGTACTCGGAATGGCGTTGATCTGCTCTATTGGATCTGGAGTGGTACGTTTTTTGAGGGAAAAAATTAAAGTTATAAGCCTGATGGGTGTGTCATAGCCACTGCCCCTTATGAATATCGTGTTCGGTAAGATGGTTGGCGAGTTCAACGGATATTTTATCCCCGGCACCTCGGTCACAGAGGCACAATTCAAATCATCCGTGAGCAAACTGAGGCAAGACACCCAAGATACCGGTTGAAAATAACTTTGTGTATTCATGAGCTGACGCAAATTCTAGCTTGTATATTGTTTACCTCTTCATTGCCAAGTTCGCTTTGACATATGTCTCCATGGTATGCCAAGCTACTTGAACCAGTTGAGAACGTTCCACTCAACAATCACAGTTATGTTTCCGTGTTATTGGTCTTCGAGTTTCAGCTGCCCTCCGGCTGGAATACATGCAGTCCCTTTTCACCCAACCAATAACTACGCTCGATCAAGTGTCGGTGGGCACGGTCACAAATACCATCTCGACGCTCTCCAATTCGATTCAGCAAAGTATTTCCGATAAGCTCGCAATTTTGTTCCAATCTCTGGCTCTCCTAATTACAGCATACATCATCGCCTTCAAGTACTCGTGGGCCTTGACTCTCGTTACCAGCGCTTCCCTCTTGTTTATCCTTATCGCTTGTAGTGTGACGATCCCCATTATCACCAAGGTTCAACAGAAAGTCGACAAAGCCGATGAGAAGCATTCATCAATAGCAGCGGAAGTGTTTGGCTCTATTCGAACCGTAGTTTCCCTCGGGGCTGAGGAACCCCTCAGGAAGAAATACGTCACCTGGATTGAAGAAGCACGAAAGCGTGGACAAAACATGTCCATTGTCATGGGAGTCCAATTTGCTCTCATGTTCTTTGCAATGTACTCGAGCTTTTCTTTGGCGTTCTGGTTTGGGCTGAAGTTGTTCCGCGAAGGCCATATCGAGAATATCAACACCGTCATCACGTACGTACACGATCAGGTTCTAAGTGGTTTGCGTCTGCTAATTGTCTCGGTAGTGTGTTTTTCTCCATCATGATTGCAGTCACGATTCTGGGAAATATTGCAACCCCATTGATCATGGTCTCTAAGGCCGCCAGCGCCGCGGGCTCATTTTTCGAGATGATAGACTCCGAGAGGATTGAGCTTGGCGGCCTCCGTGATCCTGATGTTTCAGCTCATGTGGACATTGTTTTCCAAAATGTCCATTTTACATATCCTACGCGACCAGATACTGCAGTCCTCAAGGGCCTGGATGCTCGATTCGAAAAAGGCAAGACCACGGCATTGGTTGGTCCCTCAGGTTCCGGTAAGAGTACCATTGTGGCTCTAGTAGAGCGATGGTATCAACTGGGAGTGAGGGAAGAGGACCATAGCCGAGGAACCATCTCCGTGGGCGAACACAATATCAATAGTCTGGATATAAAATGGTGGAGATCGCAGATCGGGCTGGTTCAGCAGGAGCCCTTCCTTTTTAACGACACGATTTTCAACAATGTCTCATTCGGCCTCATCGGAACGAGATGGGAAAACGAAACCGAAGCGGTGAAGAGGGAGATGGTGGAGAAGGCCTGCAAGGAGGCCTTTGCGGAAGAATTCATCAAACGCCTGCCAAAGGTATGTTGAGATCTTTAATTTCAGCCCACGACGTCTAACCTTCACAGGGATACTCTACCATGGTGGGCGAAAACGGCACCAAATTGAGTGGTGGCCAAAGGCAACGTCTTGCAATTGCTCGCAGTATCGTGAAACAGCCCACCATTTTGATCTTAGACGAAGCAACAAGTGCAATTGACGTTCGTGGCGAGAAAATTGTCCAAGCCGCTCTTGACCAAGTTTCGAAAAACCGCACCACCATCGTAATTGCTCACCGGCTATCTACCATTCGACAGGCAGATCATATCATTGTCATGAAAGGCGGTGTTAATGTCGAGCAGGGAACACACGACGAGCTACTAGCGGATGAAAAAGGTGTTTACCATGACCTTGTTCATGCTCAAAAGCTTGAGCTCTTGGCAGAGGACGAGACCGATGAGAGTGATATTGCTCATGAGTTGAAAGAAGAGGTCCAGTTGGCCCATTTTGCTGTCGATGATAAACCGCAGATGCAGGAAGAAATTAAGAAAGACAAAACTCGGGGTTTCTTTAGGAGCATCGGCCTGCTTTTATATGAGCAACGTACAAATTGGCCTTTTTACCTAACGACTGTATTTGGCGCAGTTGGTGCAGGAGGTAAGGCCCCGAGATCCCACACACTGCAACTCGAGAACTGACAATATACTACTGGAAGCCGCTTTCCCGCTTCAGAGCTGGCTTTTTGCAAAACTCATTCATGTATTCCAATATACTGGTCAACAGCTTGCGGATGCCGCCAACTTCTGGGCTTTGATGTTCTTCATTCTTGCCCTAGGGGTCGCTCTCTGCTACAGCATCGTGGGATACTCTGCTAATTCGCTTTCAGTGGTATGACCATGGAATATATTCTTACGCGTCTTATGAGAGCTAACATGGACACAGAGGATTGGTTCGTCCTGCAGGAAGGAGTACTTTCAGAGCATATTAGAGAAACCTATACCATTCTACGATATGAATGAGAATGCATCTGGGTCGTTGATATCCCGCCTGGCAACCGACCCAAAGCAAGTTCAAGAATTACTTGGAATAAATGGGATATTCCCCGTTATCTCTATCTTCAGCATGATCGGTTGTATCGCAATTGCGTTCTCGTTCGGTTGGAAACTCAGCCTCGTAGCTGTGTTTGCAGCCCTACCATGCACTTTCCTGGCTGCCTTTATGCGCATCAGATATGAATTGCAGTTTGAAGCAATGAACGCAGAAGTGTATTCTGGAAGCTCACAGTTTGCAGCAGAATCTATCGAGGCTTTTCGAACAGTATCAGCATTAACGATGGAAGACGCAATCCTTGACCGCTATGCTAATCTATTGCGACAACAACAAAACAAAGCTTTCAGGAAAGCATGGTATGCCACCCTGATATTTGCTTTTTCCGATAGTGTTGAGCTATGTGCGATGGCTCTCACCTTCTGGTAAGAATACCCTGGGTAAACTTGTCGATGTAATACTCACAGACTCTACTAGGTATGGTGGTCAACTACTCGCGTCTAGAGAGTACCAGCCGACATCATTCTTTGTCATTTACATGGCTATCATCCAAGGAGGGCAATCTGCTGGTCAATTTCTCAGCTTTGGACCGAATATGGCACAAGCCACTGCATCGGCTAACCGGGTAATGAACCTACGATCAAGTTCAGCTACGAAAGATACGGCCAGCATCGGAGAGAAACAACTTGCCCGTTTTGCTTCACAATCTGGAGCTAGCATCGAGTTTTGTGACGTTGCGTTCAAATATGCCTCTCAAGATGCCCCTCTTTTCACTGGACTTAATGTTCGTATTGAAAGCGGACAGTTTGTTGCCTTTGTTGGGCCTTCTGGCTGCGGAAAAACAACGGTAATATCCCTGCTGGAACAGTTTTATGAACCTTTTCAAGGCACGATATCCCTGAATGGCCAAGAGATTCGCTCCATTGAAATATCATCCTATCGCAGAGCGTTATCGCTAGTGGCCCAAGACCCGAGACTTTTCGAGGGAACAATTCGCGAGAATATCACTCTTGGACTGGATGACTCTGACTTCACGGAGGACGAGATAACCCAAGCTTGCAAAGACGCTGAGATACATGATTTTATTACGTCGTTGCCCGAGGGCTATTCCACCGAACTGGGAATTAAAGCACAGACAGCTTTGAGCGGAGGCCAGAGACAGCGGCTATGCATCGCGCGTGCACTGCTACGAAAACCGTCATTGCTTCTCTTGGATGAGGCAACTTCGAGTCTGGATTCGCAATCAGAAAAGGTAGTACAAGCGGCTCTCGAGCGCCTGGCGGGGAGGAGAAACATGACAATTGTCGCGGTCGCGCACAGACTTGCTACTATCCAGAAAGCTGATATGATATTTGTCTTCGGCGAAAGCCGGACTGGCCATGGATCGCGAATCGTGGAGCAGGGAACCCATCAGGAATTGCTTCGGACCAAAGGAACCTACTGGCAGATGGTAAGTATCAGAACTCCTTTTCCCAAACTGTCCCTTCTTTCCTTCTTGTTAACATTGTTCTAGTGTCAGGAAAACGCCCTGGACAGGTGAAGCCTTGCATTGGACTTGGTATTCTGCTCCTTATCTCTTTTTTTCAGTGATGGGGGATGCTGAAGCTTCGCTAAATCTCCTACTTTTGAAGATATCAACCTGTAATATTACAATTTCATATATTGTTTTAGACCTCACTCCTCTACTGTGGCGATTGAATATGCAGTTCATGGCCGGACCATCATGTTTATGAAATACCCTTTATCACTACTCTGGATGATAGAAATTCCCCACGCTTTATTCATTGTGAGTCAAGATCTCGTCTCTTCATTTGTGCAAATAGATCAATCCCATGAATTAGACGGCATATCTTATGAACCAGGTTCTGAGCCAGATGATCCCAGGATGATGCTCAGTATTAGATAGAGTCTATGGACCAGGCCCAACAGGCAAGAATTTTCTACGCTTGAATCATGAGTTTAAGAAGCTAGTAAACAAACCGTGGGGCCAGAAGTGGCTGTATGCGCGGATCTATTAGGCAGAGGAAGACTTTTGGTCAATCTATGACCGCTACACAAGAGACGAGCTACGGCAGAAATATCATGCAACATACCTACCAAACTTATACCAAAAGATTCGGCCCGACCACGAGGGGTCATTTCGTAGCTCCATGCGCCAGTCATGGATGGTAAAACCGCAGGATTGAATATGTCGGCAGTGGCTAATTTGTGGACTTTACGGGCTCACGCATACTTTCTGGAACAGTGAGTATGTGATAGATGGAACCAAGAAGGAGCTTATTTAGAGATGGGGAAATGTGAGTTAATTTTGTTATCGTAGTATTGCGCATTAGAGGCCATTCCTCGGCAATGCACAGTGTATTCAGTTTAGAGCAGAAATTTCACCCTTCTGATGAACATGCAGCGATTTGCCTCTTGAAGCCAACGAAGTTTATCTATACCAGACCAAAAAGTCTTTCAGTAAGGTATAAATGGTTTCATAGTCTATTATATCTCAAGCACATGGTCTAAAATCTATTTATATAGACGCCTACCCAATGCAACTTTTATCACCCACCCCCTGAAAAATACTAACTTCACAACAGAAATGTTTCGAGTTCATTCGAAAATTGATGCTTTCATCGAATTGGGCTGGATGTATTCCGAGGCATTGCGGAAGCTGGTGAATCCCCAGCGGATTTGAGCAGCCATAGCAATTTCGACATCGAGATCTTTAGCGAAGTGCCAAGCAAGACCGGTATCACGCTGGAAATCCCGTCCGACAAGGATAACGTCAAGATCATTTTCGTTGAGAATCTGATCAGCCAAGATACCGTTATTGATCATGCCCACAGCAGCAACAAGCACTTTATCACCAACAACCTTCTTCACAGCTGCTGCAAAAGGGACCTGAAAGGCAGCGCCTGACTTCACTTTCTGAGCACTGTGCACACCACCGTTGCTGATATCAATCAAATCGACACAGCCTTGTTCAGCCAGGGCCTCTGCAAACGTGACTGTATCATCGACCTTCCAGCCATTCTCCTCGGGCATGCTGGTTTCCAACCAGCCTGTGGCAGAAACACGGAGGAAGACTTGGATATTGGGGCTGACAGCACCCCTGGTCAACTTAACGATATCCAAGGAGAAGCGAATTCAATTCTCAAAGCTGCCACCATATTCATCGGTCCGCTTGTTGGCCGAAGGACTGAGGAAGGACGAGAGCAAATATACAGTTTTTCAGACTCACCATCTGTGAATGAAGAAAGTGCAGTTCGATACGTCATCGGACTAGGAGTCAAGGTATAATTCGATAATTATTGCCAATGCTTACCCGAAGGTTATGCTAGGTCAAAAAGACTACAGAGGAAGCTTTAACCTTGTTGTAGTGTCCCTGGCAATCTCAGAGCAGAGCTCAGGACCGCGACACAGTAGGTCCAAATCGTGTCGAGAAGTTGGTTAGAATCAAGTTTTCATGAAACTCCCTTCACCCCGGTGAATCGAGCACAATTTGTCTTGCACTAGGCCTCCTTGCGTGATGGGACACATCTGCTATTCTGTAGAACTTAAACATTGAACAACAAGGACCTGAAGACGAATGGCACCTCTCTTGAACCTGACCATTGGTCAGAAACCTGATACTGTGACCCTCATTGGGGTATGGTTTACCTTAGGGTGCCCTAAAGTCACCTGTGGCTCTTGAGCGTGGTATAGAGCTTCTCATTGTGAAGCACTTCACTAGGTCGACCAAGGCAATATAGAGGTGCGTTAGGCGGGGAGTAGTACCGCACTCTAATAAGATAGGTCTTCCCTTTGTTGAGCTGTTGAACCTTTCGAGCATTTGGCAAAAAAACCCTTCATGATTTTGAGAACAGTTCGCATCTAACGGTTCAACAGCCAAGGAAATTCCCGCATGGTCATTGGCATGAGGGACATCGAGCGTTACGCATTCCAAGTGTTACCATGGTTCATAATAGTTTATTGTAGAGGTAAGTTCTTGATCTAACCTTGAAAAAGGTCCATGATTAGGGGCGTCATATAACCCCACATTACAAGTTTGCTCGCCTCATCTCTTGACTTCTAAGTTATTTACTACTTAATATGGTAGGAGGACTCAAGAGAGCGAACAAATAAGAGAGCTCGACATCCTCGAGTTGGGAAATCTCTGATGGATGCGAGGGGAGAATTCTACCTCTGACCACCCTGTGAATCAACCAAGCACGCTCTCTGAGCTAGTCATACTGAGCGTCGCCACAAAACTTCTTCAATCGATTTCTCGCTTAAATTAGAATTACAGGTAATGTTACTCTTTCCGCCCTGGATCACAGTAGAACTAGTACACGGCCGCTGTATGACATGAAAACTATACGGGCCAAGTGCTATTCAATATGTTGGCTTAAAGTTAGGATTCCGTCTTTGCTGATCAGGGTAGCTTCTAGACACTATCTCAACTCACAGACACACCACATTAGGGCTTTAGCAATTCGACTCTAGCGTTTTATCTCCACAAGATGTCCTCCGCTGCGCCCTCTCCAAGTACGGTCATTCATCAGCTCAAGAAAGTGGTGAAAAATCCAGAGCTGTACAGGAGCCATCAGCAGGAGATTACATCCCTCGCATATCGCGTGGAATCCGAGCTGCAGACCCCCTTCGAACTTTTCCAGGGTATAGTGCACACGGTCAGTTCCCTCGTGGAGGTCACCCCCGAATCATCACTAAGCATGCATTAGGCAATGCCTCTAGTAGCAGTACGTGTATGTCAGCAACACAGAATCCTTCATATGATGCAGGAAAATGTCGAAAAGGGACAGCTGGCGACAAGTACGGCATCATTGGCTCAGGATATAGGCATGAACCGGGAAGGCTTGGAGACGCTGTTGGATTTCATGGCAGCAAGGCATTTTGTGGATCGGGTTTCTTCCAACGAGTTCGCTCCCAATAGACTAACTCGCCTGCTTCTTACGCCTCTTTTCATGGACGGTGTTTTACTGTAGTATGTTTTCCTGCCAGTCTTGTTTCATTATATTTCTCAGAGGACTGACAAGATACAAATACAGCCATGACTTTTTCACCCCGTCCTTCACAGCGTTGAATGCATTCTTGTCCTCTCCCAGACAACGGCCAACCGCTTTCCAACTAGCTCACAACACCTCGGACGGGCCCTACGACATGCAACATGCAGACCCGGACATAAGCAAAGCTTTCCAAAATTACATTCAACTGGAACACTCGTATCTGCCTAGCTGGCTTAATGTTGTTGATTTCCAAAGCGAATTCGCAGAGGACACATCCACAGATACGGTATTGTTTGTAGATGTAGGGGGTGGAAATGGCCAGCAGTGCGTGAATCTACTGACTGAAAATCCAAACCTGAGAGGGCGAGTCATCCTCCAAGATACTCCATCTGTGATACAGAATGCACTTCCAGATAGCCGCGTGGAAAGGATGGGTTACGACTATTTCACGGAGCAACCGGTGAAAGGTAAGACGCGGTGTTCCTGGCAAAGGAGATGCGGGCATGACTAACTGATATGGCTGGTCGGCTGGGATTACAGGTGCAAAGGCGTATCACTTCCGACAAATTTTTCATAACAACGATGACGACGAGTGCATTCGCATTCTCAAGGCTCTTCTTCCTGCTATGAGCTCGTCGTCTACGCTTTTGATCAATGAAAATGTACTACCAGACGAAGAGCCGTCTACGGAATATAGGGCAAGTCTTTCGATGACAATGATGGCCTTGTTCAATACCTACGAAAGACGGGAGGGGCATTGGCACCGGCTCCTGGATAAGGCTGGTCTTACGATTAAGGCAAATAGGAGGTTTAGCCGGCACGGGGATAGTATCCTTATGGCAGTGAAGAAATAGAGCATTGGATTAGCAATGGTCATATCTAAATGGATTCAAGAATTCACACCGATTTGTCTTTTCCGTTGTTGAGAGCCTCTATTTGTATTATCTCTTCAGTTGAACGTACAAAAAGTGACGCGAACAGATTTAAATGCGAGTGCCATGAGGCTCTCAACTCCACTATTCGCATCTGTTCCTTACTTCCTAAGATGCCCCTTCTGTGCAGTTCTAGAGGTCACACGTGGCGCGGTTTACGTTCTTCAGAGATACCGTTAATCCAGCAATTTCGATTTCATGATATACATAATTACGTGTCACTCAATAGTTAGTGACCGAGAGACTCGTCTAAGCAATTAACTTAATGTTAATCTATAGCTTGCGCTATCAAAGAACCGACAACGACGGACCTGTAGCATCCTCTTCCTAATAGGGAAATGAAAGGCTCATGTCTTGACCGCTGCATAACAGTTTTTTGCTAGCTGGGGCCTCATACCCCTGGGTAATGCAAAGACTTTGGGTGAGCGTTCCAGATTGGTTTCACATGATTTATGCACTGGGTCTGAAACCTGCCCACATGGCTTAGTTTCTTCTGAAAAATGTCGTACGACTAGAGATCGGCCAGGCGTCAGTGGATACCATTACGAATGCCACGCGATGGGCATTGCCGATCACCAGTTGGAAGTATATTCTGAGTACGTAGCCCCAAGCATTCGGATAATGAATCCGACCGTTGAGATATGAGGTTAAAATCATACATGGGTTTTGGGACCCTGTGTAATTGTACATGTTTGATTATCGCTAGAGTCAGAACCTTGTTCGCACGTGGTGTGAGAGACCAAATGCGGGTATTGCTTTTTTGCGGAATAAATAGAGCTGTATTATGAGCATCGGCGGCTATGGGATTGAGTCTCGATAATGCAAGATCGACGATAGTGGATCGCTAAAGTGCATGGAATCTGTTCTATATCGCACTGTACGTTCGCGATACCTACCTGGCGCGGAATCTGGGGAATTTCCAAAAGCGCTCAGAGAGCGAGTAGGGCCTCTAATGGTCGTCTCAAAATAATTTGGAATAAACGGTAAGCTATACCATTGCAAATATCAACATTGGTTTTCTATTTATATTCGTAAGATCGTTCGGCATGGCTAGTATTATGCTATCCATGCATGCGTCTATCCGGGTCTTTTATTTTCGAGAAATTGGTACATAAGGAAAAGGAAAAGGAAAAGGAAAAAGGAGAGGAAGAGCGAGTCAGCAATTGGGGTTTGGAGAGTGGTGCACCGTATATTCCACATCCTTCTTGATGATCATCTTAGTACTCCCTTCACTCCCGATACTGTTTCGATCATCACGGTCTGAATGGCCACCCGTCGATGAGCCAGGTTGAGCAGAGGTAACTGTCGTCTCTCCGGCTCCAATCTTCGGCCGGAATAGATCTGGCTCGGGCGCAACAACGGACCGATTCTGAAGCGACTGTAGTGCATAGCTGCCTTGGGTACTGCGACCACGATCCGACGCGTAAGGGTAACTAGTGCTGAGGTTGGAGTCACCGGCGGTACCATAAGACGTCGAGACGGCATTCATAAATGGTCGGAGACAGAAGGCTGTGCAGGCAATTAAGGAGTAGTTGAGGGCGACTTGCGTCCAGGTGAAATGCTTAATGGCGTCGAAGGTAGGATTATGTGTGGTGGTAAATGAATGAAATTCGGAGAGCCGCACGGCTTCGAAAGCAACAAGCCTAAACATCATTTCAATTAGCATTGATTCGGCGGGGCTCGAAGGACAGGTTCAACAGCATGCGATACATACGGTATCCGGGAGGCGAAGGCCACCATGACCACTAACTTCGGCTTGAGAGCCATTTGAAGCCCGTATATTAAGACCGCCGAAAAGATAAATAAGGCCATTTCGGTAAAGATGTCAATGGCTGTGATGAATTGCCATCGTGCAAACTACCGTTGTTAGCCATTACCGAGGTACATTAATGCGGCGTACCTTGAAGTCGAGCGATATACGTACCAGGTTGGTGCAATGTTCGCCAGGAGTCACCCACGGTTTATTAAGCGAGCAGTCGACTGTGACCACAAGGATGGAGATAATAGTTCCTGCCGTTGTGAAGGCAAGGATTCCCCATAAGGTATTTTTGTGTCTTCTTCGGGGCGTCAATCGCGAGTAAATGGCTACGACGCAGCATCTTGAAAGGTACAAAGTGATGAGATAGAACACATCACTCGCAACGACTGACTGAACAAGTATTAGATAACCTTCCTCGACCGGGTTTATGTGAGTTCCATGAGCAGCAGTGGTAAACCTACATTTTGAATATTCCTAACGACATGATCGTCCAGGAGGTGGATCGCCGTTCCGAATCCGATGGATGCCGCCTGGAAAACAATAATCGACTCCACAATTGCGGAAACCTGAAATTTATGGAATTAGCAAAAGGCGAATGCGAAGTCCTATGTGACAGGAATTCATCAAGCACAATCAGGTGGATGCACTCACAGTTGCTCCAAGAAGAATCACATCGTCGATCCCGAATGGCGGACTTAGCAAGAACCGGACGTAGAGGCGGATTAGCAGAGACACCAACGACAACACCAGACAGATAGCGGAGACGATGATAATGATTCCAGCATGGTGGTCACCGTCAACCGTTTCGAATGGCGGCAATTGACCAGGCGGTACTTTAATAGCCATTATCTTCGAATGGCCGTGCTTTCTAGATCAAACGCGCCATGGGAGCTGGCGTTGCTAGGTGCAGGTGTCGAAAGCGGCCACCGGCTGGGGTTGAAACTGAGAAAACAAAAAATCCGACAGGGGTTTGGGTCAATGATAGATATCTATATTGACAAATTTTAGTCCCCTACGTGAGAGTTTTAGCTGCTCTAGCAGGGTAGCGATCGTGGCCGGGGTGTTCCATATGCAATCAACTCGCATGAACCATAGATGGGGTACTGGCACTACCACATGCGTAGCTTGTTGGTGGGTGCCTTTGGGGCACGACACTATGGAAACGGTTTGAGACTCAGTGCATTTACGAATCTCAGGTTACTTTACTGTCTATGGTCGTGGTCGGGTCCGATCTGGGCCCGTATGCCTGATCTTTAATTTGATTCTAGCACTTTAGGGCCTAGCGAAGTCGGCATATTGTACAGTAATCCCTGTACAGGAGGACTCCATGGTTGCATCCTACTCCAAACTGCTCCGTAAGTGCCGGAGAATCCCTGTTACACTGCTAGTGGGCTATTAGTGAATCCTTTTAAAGTTTCAGCTATTCCAGCAGGGCTATGCAGATGATGGTCTGGTAATTCCTGTGCCTGCCACCTAGGCACAGCCCATGCTATGCCTGAATTTACCAATGTAGAAGTCCAAACAAGGCTCAGCAACCCAATCGCACACACTCAAAATCGTACGATCCAGCACATTCTATGAACTTTAGCTAGTACCTGAAGCAACGCAACCGCCACGGACTGGCCATTATTTTTTAATTAAAGTTTGATCTCTAGGCTCTTCCGCCCCATCCGACGATTCTCCTGTTACTATATGAGCCAAAATGCCGTCCAATGGGGGACCCCAGGGTCACAGGTCAATGGCCCCGAGTCCGAGCCGATGACAAATTTGACATCAGCGGCAACTCCGGCGCACATATGGGTCCCCTGTGGCCCCAGCTGGTAGCAGTCGGGGGTGAACTCCTGTGACGCGTTAGGTGAAGAGGTAATATGCGGAAGTACTCCCGAACTATTGTTTCCCCGTCCATCGTATCCTTTATTCCTTTGTTTCAGATTACTTAAAACATATATTTGTTATGGGTTGAGTACTGCGTAAATGCTGTTTCAATAATGTAAGTCGTTCTTGTCAAAAGAAGCGTCGAGTGACTTGAGTCTTGGTCAACCCTCAAGGCTCTGCACGAACGGATAAGTGTTGGCGATGTGAACCAGATCTTCAGTCGGAATAGTGTTGCGGTGCTCGAAAAATTTTCATTCGTCGGATGTGAGATAATATCGAGGTGGATTCCACAATCGACAGGCAAAGCTGAGGTGGAAAGTAACCCAAACCCAGACCCACTATTTTTAGGGCAATGCACGTGCCAAGCCGCTATAGAGAAGATGTCACATTAATCTTAATATAATTGATTGTCATAAACACGCTACTTATGCAGCTAATTCAGGATTGGTAATGCCGTTGTTTTTCACCATTCTGGGAGGGAAAAAGGGCCATTACCTCGTGGTGTATACTTAATCTAGTTCCAAACTCCCCTACATGCCCATCCCGGTTCACAGTTGTATTTCCCTTTTACAGCGTCTCCACTACGGGATCGGCACTCCAGCCAAGAGAGCTTCGTAATAAGCTTCGAGCGGATCCTCACTATCGAAGTTCCTGTCTCCTGAGTGATCTGGCTCTGGGTGAAGCGCACGATTTATGTGGAGTCGTTGGTGGAACTACAGTGGGCCTTCCAGCCGGTTTGGCCTGCTTATTCGCCGGAAACCAGAGAGGTGAGGTTGCACTGTGCAGGGAGTTTATGAGGGGCTGAAGTTTAGCAGAATTTTCTCTTAAAAAAGAAAGGGAAGAACAAGAAACTAATTGTTGTGGGTGTGGGACAGATGTGTCTTCAAGAGAGCAACTCGACACAAGAATTATTTCTATACTATCTACTTTTGATTAGAAATTAGGTGAATATACCCTAGTAGCAAAATGATAAAACTTCACATCTCACGCTTGACCAGCGCAACGGGAGGAACATAGACGTGCCGGCCGCGGAAGATGTAGTATAGAATGGCAATAAGCATAATGCCGCCGTACATCACCACGCACCAGTTCATCGATTCTCGATCGACTGTCGATGTCAGGGGGAAGAAAGCGAACACAAACACTGGTAACAAGAAACACAAGGCACCGATGTTAATGGCCATTCCAAACCGACCGAGGCTCCACCGACGAGGTGGAAGGGGTTCGCCACGGATCCGCTTCAGCAGCAAGCACCCAATTGTAATAACGTATGAAGACATGAGTGATCCGATGGTCAAGGTGACGATAGCCAAGAGAGCCGTTGTTGAACCGATGTTGATCAAGGATAGGAGAACGGTTACCATGAGAGAAACCATCACCGCATTAAGAGGAATGTTCCACCCGGGAGTAACCTATAAGGATCAGCACTGATGGCCTGAGGCTACCAGCAGAGAGGGCAGTTTCACGTACGTATCCAAAAAACCCAGAAAAGGGAAGACCTCCGTCTCGGGCAAAAGACCAAAGCTGCCGAGAGGCCGTGGCCAATTCAGTAATCGTACTAGCCGTGAGCGTAAGAACCAAGATTGCAGTCATGGTGTTCGTGCCGGGAAGACTATTGGTGGCATTGTAGAAGACTTGAATAAATGGGTACCCGGTGGGGGTTGCGAGCACGTCGTTGATATCACCTAAGGTGAAACAGATCGTCACCAGCATGAGAAATCCCGCACAGTCATTAATGAGAACGGAAGTGATCATTGCCTTCGGGAGGGTCTCTGATGCGTCCTTGATTTCTTCGGCTGGGTGCATTCAATCATGTTAACTAATGTCTCAACCCTGACAGCAGAATGTTTGACTTACACATGTGCACGGCACAGTCATATCCAATTAAGGCGGTGATAGTAGTGGAAAATCCAACTAATGTTGCTGTTCCAACGCTGTTCCACCCACCACCGTTGTTGAATTCCGTAAAGACCTGCTTGGCGGTTCTGCGAGGTGCGAGAACCCAGAGAGGGATGATGATGGCAAACAGCCCGACGACATGGAGGATAAGAATCAGGACTTCGACGAAAGGCAGCTTCTTGGCGAGGAAGGTATTGAACAAGATTCCGAAGAAGGTGATGGCAATCACCAAAAGCGTTCCATGCCAGCGCTCAAAGACATAATCATCATGGTTGAGAACAATGAGGCCCTGAATAATAGTTCCCGCAAGGAAGGCAATTGAGACGATGGCACATTGCCAACCCATAGCACACAGCCAACCTAATTAGATGAATAAGTCATGTGGCCCGGGATCTGTGGAGCAAGCATTCCTTACCGGTGATATAGCTCAAGAACTTCTGGCAACTACGAGGTGCGAATTCTGATACCCAATGGTATTGACCTCCAGATGTCGGAGCCCTGTATATCAATGAGCACGAGTGAAATGGATCAAGACCGGGGGGCAATTACATAGAAGCCATTTCAGCTAAACTGAGGAAAACGAGCAGAAATCCACACGCGACGATGAGGAAACCCCAGATCAAGCCAGCGGTACCTCCATCGGTCAGACCTTGCTCAAGTAGTCTGTCGGATGGGGTTAACTTTTAGATCATTCAAATTCGATACCCAAGACACGTACGTCAGGATAACTTCCCATGTTGCGATCAATGTGCAACCAAAGCCGACAATAGAGATAAACCGGAAATTCCTCTTCCATGAAGTAAGCGACAAATTGCACGTTTGGTCAAGGCCAACGAAAGACATACACGCAACACCTGCTCTCGGCCTAGAGCACTCATGTCGGCCTGATCCTTCACAGTACCCCGGTATTTGGCGGGCACGAAGTGACCTCCTTGCGCCGCCTCATCGCCATAGGTAGTTGAAACTTGGGGGCCATCTTTCATACTGTTGAGCGAGACCATATTGGAGACACCGGCGCAACTACTTGCGCATCAAGAAAAATCGTGGTTTAGGAAAAGGACGGGTTCAGCACGACAGGGATGTGAAGAAAGAAGTCGAGTGTTTAAACCAGAGGTAGTTCCAAAATAAATTAGTCGTAAATTACACTAGAAGGGAAAAGCTAGAAGAGCCAGATGAAACGAGCACGTTGAATCTACTAGCAGATTTAGATGCGCCACCCGTTCGGAGATTTCAAAAGCCGGAACTGGGCCAGGGAGTTGGAGACTTGGGGTTCGTAAAATTCCCCTGATATCCGAGTCGTTAGTCGTGCCAATGCTGTTCTAGAAGCAATCTAGCATGGTAAACGGCATATAACACGCGAATGACTCGGGAGTCGCTGCCATAATTAGATTCCCGGTAAGATACACAGAGCTATAGACAAGGATGCAGAGGCAGCAACGTTCAGGGTTGGTTCCTTCAAGGTTCTCCTCCGTACAGGGTTACATACAAGCCAGGCGCTATTTGCGAGATAGGAAAGTGAATAATGGAAAATAGAAAAAATAAAAATAATTAAAACAATTAAAAATAAAGAGAAAAATAAAAAAGATCTAACTCTGCCAGGATTCCATGGAAAGGCCAATCTAATTGCAATATTTTTGATTGATATCCACTCACCAAACCCCATTGCATCAGCCCATCAGCACACTATCCTCTTAGTTCAGCGCCAAACAGCCAACCGGATCTAGCGAAGATCCCCATCGACACTCCACGAACCATCCAAAAGGGGATTTCGGCCCATCCCGTCATAGGCACAACCAAATCTCGTTTTGATGACAATCTGGAACATTGACTGTGGGGGTTCGGAAGAGATGTTGACTTTCTGCGCGTGTTTCTGTTATGCAAACTCTACGAGGAATGCAACCAAGCAGTATTAACCCCCCCCTCTCTCCAACTACCCTTCTAGTCGTAGTCATCAGGAGGTTACTTGGCGCCCAGATCTGCTTTAATAATACCACCGGTGATTGGTTGCCTGTCAGCACTGGCCTGATTCTTGAGAACTTGATGCTCGGGACTTGCATCTCATTGTCTGCATTCCATGAACGAGGTAGGGCTTCATAAGTCACGACGCATGGCTTTTCACAGAACCTAGGACTTCAAGGCTTTAGGCATCGCTTGTGGCAATCATGACATCCGCCACCGCAATCGCGATCGGCGTCCTTTTAGCGGCTCTACTATACAAGTATATCATTTACCCTTGTTGTTTATCGCCCATCTCCAGCGTCCCCAACGCACATTTCACATCACCCATCTCGACTAGGTGGATAGAAAAGCAACGCAATGCGGGCAAAGAAGTCCTTACCATCTACAACCTACACCAGAAGCTCGGTCCTGTGGTGCGACTGGGGCCGGATGAACTGAGCGTGAACTCACTCAGCGGCCTGAAGACAATCTACACGGGCGCATTTGAGAAACACTCATTTTACAGCGACGTTTTTATCAATTTCCAAACGCCGAATCTAGTTGGAATGCTGCATAACAATCCCCACGCTCGTCAGAAGCGTATGCTCAGCAGGATCTACTCCAAGTCGTATCTGCAGGAGTCGCGGGATCTACGCGATATCTCGAGCATTGTTCTGTCCCAAAGGTTGTTTCCAATTTTACGGCATGTAGCCAAATCCGGAGAGGCAATCAATGTGTTGCCTTTGTTCCAAGCCGTGGGAATGGACTTCACGTCGTCTTACTTGTTCGGTACAAAGAATAGCACTACGTACATCTTCCATCTTCCGGAGTGGCAACAATGGTTGGAGGAATATGAGAAGTTTAAGTACATGAGTGTACAGGATAGGTACATGGGTTTCATCGAAAGCTGGTGTCTTTCACTTTGCCGCAAGGTCGAGAATAACGATCAGCCGAACGATGTGCCTATCGCCACGAGTGCGGTGGTATATAACCAGCTTCGGCAGTCGCTTGAGAAGGACACGGACAACCGACCCCTCGAATTAGCTATTGCATCGGAGGTACTCGATCATCTTGTAGCAGGTCATGAAACTAGCGGAATTACCTTCACCTATATGATGTGGGAGCTCTCTCAACATCCAGAGCTGCAAGCTGAGTTGCGCCGAGAGCTCCTCACACTGACGCCGAATCTGAGATCCTTATCTGTCTCAGATGATACAGTGGGCCTAGCATCTCTCCCTTCGCCATCGGCAGTTGATGCTCTTCCCTTGCTAGATGCAGTCCTCCGAGAAACTCTGCGGTTGCATTCCCCCGCACCAGCACCATTACCTCGCGTAACACCAGCCTCCCCGGCCGGCGTATCAATTGATGGCTACCACAATATTCCTGCTGGCGTACGCGTGAGCTCCTCTTCGTACTCGTTGCACCGTATCGAAGAGGTTTACCCCCAGTCGTCAGATTGGCTCCCCGAACGGTGGCTCAAGCCCGAACCAGGCAAGATTCACGATATGCGCCGACTATTCTGGCCGTTTGGAAGTGGTGGGCGCATGTGTTTGGGTAGTAATTTTGCTCTGCAGGGTAGGTCAATCACGGTCTCCGGATCAGATTACAATTTTTACTGATGGAAGGATATTGCAGAAATCAAACTCGTGATGGCAGCGGTCTACACGAACTTTACGACTTCTATTGTTGACGACGAGGGCATCGAGCAGGACCATGCGTTCATTTCCCTGCCCCTGGGGCGTAAGCTTATGTTGAAATTTACTCCTGTGACGGAGGCATAATCTGAAGCATGAGGGGCCACCACAATAATGATTCAATCATGATTAGAGAAATGAGTGATGTCGATTTCATTCTCCTGTAACCAGCCAGTAACTACCCACTACGATAACGATAGCAATCTTACCATGTTAAGATCTAGAATCATGAGGACATGCAATAGCGCAATGACGGTTGTCATCTGTTGTACGCCCCGTATAGAAGAGGCAGGTATGCGAGACTATCAAACTAAGGTCAGCCCTTGCCCTTTGGTGCCTAATGTCTTAGGATGCGTCCAACATGTTCAACACTGGCCGTCATAATTTCTCGCTCAGAACTCTGCTCAGGATGATTCGAAACCTGGCCTAAGCTCACAGGTCATTCCTTTCTGCTGTTCTGGTGAAACGTGGTCTCTCAAAGTTTACTGGTTAGTGAAACTCCAGAAAACTTGCTCTGCGTCGCTTCATGGTTACTCCCAACTGGCGAAGCAAAATGGCCGTTGTGATGTGGCTTATGTTGTGTTACTCTGACGTGTCAATGCAAGGCTGCCGTATACCTCTGCTCTGCCTCAACTATACCCAACGTAGGACTATGTTTATGATAGAATTTAAATGGTACAATGTCTTCTTCCTGTACATTTGAGGTACGGCCACTGTGTCTTTTTAAGTTTCTCGGCATCTCGGTAACTACTTTTCCTAATAACTTGGCGCGATGTTTGATCTAGATGACATGAGGAGGCGGTATAGAGAGCTGAGCAGTGTTGAGGATAGTAAAGAGAAAATCATCGAGGTTGGTCCGGAGCTATATCCAATACACCGATCGTGTTAACTAAGCCGGATGGTATCCAGGAACTATTCTCTCAAGTTGAGGAGCTGCGGGAGGATCTCACAAAAGCACACGATGAAGTGGACAACTATAAGGAGCTCGCTGGCTTGTTCAAGGACAAGTCAAACAAAGATAAAGAGGCACTGGAGTTGAAGAACCGTGACCATGTGAGTCTTAAGTCGGCGCCCTGCCTGCCTTTAGGGTGAGTCCGTCTAATATGATACCATCCAGGCTAGAATGAGCTTTGTTTCTGTGCTCGTTGACGGTGACGGTATGAATGTGAGTGTCCTAATCCCCCATATTCCCTGTCCATCCGATACACCTTTCATAGCTGACAGTTACTCTACTCTTAGTTTCAAGATCACCTCGTCCAAAGTGGATATGATGGCGGTCAAAAGGCTGTACAGCTTCTGAGAAAAGCGGTAGAGGACTACCTATTTCAACTTGACCCCGAGGCGAACCCCAGGATCCAGTGTAGAATTCGTGTATATGCCAATGTGAGCGGCCTGTCAAAGACGTATCGTGATACGAACATTGCCCCTGTCGACGGAACACTCGAGGCGTTTATCCAGGGATTCAACATGGAAAACGGACTATGCGATTTCGTGGACGCAGGAAATGGCAAGGAATGCTCAGACGTGAAATTACGAGGTGGGCTATGAATCCCTTAAGCACATGGCATACGGAGTTACTTACTAGTTTATCGGTCAGCCCTGTTTGAGCAGGATATACTCGATGTTCATTGTCAGCGTGTTATATTCTGCGCGTCTGCGGACAATGGATATGCACGCGTGCTGGGACCACATCGAGAGTCCGACCGTATCTCTCTCGTTGAAGGACCCTCCTTCGCGCGTGAAATGAAGGAGCTGGCACCCTATTTTGCAACCACAAGTTTCCCAGACGTGTTTCGGTCGACCAAAATAACCCCCAGAAGGATATCATTCAGCAATGTCACGCCGCCGCGGACACCCCCTCAGAACTACGCTTCGGCAGTGAAAACAACACCCCCTCGGTCACAATCAACGTCGGATGTGAATCGACGATCCCCTTCACCCCTTGCTTCGGCTCGAATCTCGAATAGAAATCGCAGCCCCGTCAGGTTAGCGGTGTGCAAGAATGCGGCAGGTCAGCGTGTCGATCCCCCCTTGCGATATTCCACCAAGGAGAACGTGGATGCTTTGAAGCAGCGGAAGTTATGCAACCCATATCATATCGTGGGCTCATGTCCCTACGGAGAAAACTGCAACCATGATCATGAGTCCCGGCTTCGGCCTCAGCAGGTGGAAGATTTGAGGTACATTGCTAGGTTGAGGGTCTGCCCGAGGGGCGTATGGTGTGCGGAGGAAAGCTGTGTCTGTGGCCATCGGTGTCCCAGGGAGAATTGCCTGGGTCCTGGGTATAACGGGTGCAAGTTTCCCAAGGTCATGCATGGGATTGATTCCTCTATTGTGGCTACTACTTTGTAAGGTTTTGTGGCTGATCATTAGGCGATGCTAAGGAAGTAATCGATTAGTTATTGTGAACTGTATTGCTATCCCTTGGGTACTCGTATCCGATCATTTTCATTCGTGTTTTTGGCTTCGGAATGCTACGTTCTCTTGGGCTGGAAGAAGATTATTTTTACTAGGGTTTGCTGAAGAATATCTAACTTGGTAGAGACTATGAGATAGCCCATGAAAAAGAGAGAGAAGCAAGATATCCAAACTGTTGCGACGGTTGCCACACCGAGTGAGTCCTGTAGACCGTAGAGAAACCCTTGCCGAGTGCATGATAGCATGCAAGGGATATTTTAAACGGAACTATAAACTCTCCGAGTCCATGCTCCGTATTTATTGCCTTTATACTTTTATTGTGAAATTAATGGCGAGTGTTGTTCCCTGTCGCAACAAGGCCAGTTTTCTCGTGGCCAATCACGCGAATACATGCTTAATATTTCACAGAGAGCATAACCTAGACGAGAGAAAAAGATAATGGCAATAAGAGAGCGATGAGTCCGACATCATCTTATATACTAAGGTAAATGTTGAAAAAAGAAGCAGAAAAACGGAATCAGAGGTACCAGCTATCCACGCTCGCCACCACCCCTATTCAGCATGGTAGTAAGTGTACCATGAATGAAGACCAGTCTTCCAAACACATACAAGAGAGAAATAGCGAAAAAGCATTTAAATATATAGTATAGATTAAGTGATAGCCCGTTTTATAGCTTCGTCTTGCTTTATACCTTCTGCAACGACGGAGTCAAACGCATCACTCTCCCGCCTCGAAATATCAACAGCGCCAAAGTCCATTGTAGCATCATCTCTGGCGGAATCGTGCACATCAATATACTCTCTAGGCACGTACCAACCTCAGTTCCTCACGATTACCACGATGGGGAAGCAAAGGCATGATAGATAATATCCCAAGAATGCAATCAGCAGTCTCGTCAGATAGGAAAGGTAATAGAGCCGCTGAATAGACAGCGGTGCCTTTACACCAAGCTGATTTAGAAATCCAGAAAAGCTCGGGCCTATTGAGACCAAATATACTGCAAGAGCACGGAGATTGATTCCGCGCACATAGTGGTAGCTACCCTCTGGATTCATGGTGTACAGCTCTGGAATACAAGGGCGACCTCGGCGGATCAGGTAATAAGATCTGATAGGAGGAGAGAAACTTGATGAAAACAACAGCTGAGGACAGTGGATACCATGGGCAGATGGCGTACGAGAGGGCTGTACTCATCAATTAGTGACTAGAGCCTAGTTGAGATTTCGACTAAAGCTTGCTTGCCTGCGCATATGAAAACGGCACGCTTGACGTTGAGGTACTTGGGAAGCAAGGCTACTATATTATTTCCCACTCTATATGTGATTTAGGTCGTAGCGAGCGACTGCAACAGCAATCTGTATTATACTTACGGTATGAAGTTCTCAAAAATATTAGTGAAGATATTTGAATAGACAAAGCCAAGCGATGAAAAAGCAGCCCGCTCGGTTTCCAGCTGTATAGCGACCCCCGTCCATGAGGTGTTCGAGAATATGAATGGGATCCCATATAGGCTGAATTGGTCAGACTAGCTGTTAACGAGGGACATTCATTTCGAAACACACCTCCCCAAATGTAGGCTCACTGGTAGCAGCTATCACACAGCCCATGATGACAATGATAAAGTTGGCAACAGGAAACTGAACAGTTGACCCAAAATAACATCGTTCGGTCGCCTAGTATATCGCTGAAGATCGGCAGCATTGGAGACGAAGGTGGCAACACTCGCAAGCCCTATCCAGAAGAATTTGACCACCATCCAAGACTTCTCAGTGCCATGTATAGTTGAATGCGACCGAAGTGTATGTTGGGAAGATCCAGATAAAGAAAGTGTCCAAACCAGCATAGCGACAGTGGCACTATAAAAAGAAACCACCTTGATGTATACTATTACCCTCATCTTTAGTATAGGGATAAATAAAAATGCGCAGTTCACAAACCTACATAATGTCAAATTTACCGGCGAGGCACAAAACGGCTACCATGGATGCAAGTCCCAGAATATGAAAAAGCATATCATTCCCGCACTGATAAGGGCAGATTTAGAGCCCATCGATGGCAGTCTGGAGAAAAGAAAAGCCTTGGCTTCCAGGATCAAAGCCGGGCCTGAGAGCACTGGCTTCTTTTATATCCGCAACCATGGGGTCCCTGATGAACTAATTCAGAACCCCCTGATGCAGGCAAAGACCTTCTTCAACCAGCCACTAAGTGAGAAGATGAAGATTGATTTTAGTGCCTCAAAGGTTTCGGCTGGTTACCACGGAGTGGGGAGCACCCAGGTCAATCGTAAAGAGACGAGAGACAAGTGATTCGTTCAAGGTGCCTGCTACTAGCGAACACGTGATGACAGATCTCAAGGAGACTTTCTCAATGAGATACGACCCAAGAATTGATCCAATTTGCACCGACCCTAACAGTGCATTGGAACAAGAAGACTAGTCCCGCAACGATGGTGACTATATCTGGAAGGGAGCTAGCCATCTTCCAGGATTTCGGGAAGTGACTGTCTCCTTCTGGCAGAGTCGCTTGACATTAGCTTGAAAATTGGTCCGCATTTTTGCTCTCGCGCTCGGCGAACGAGAAGACTACTTTGATGGTGTCACCACTCATCCGGGTGCAGATGCACTCTATATCCACTACCCGGGGATACCAGATGTCGCAGCGGACTCAGATATTGACGTCGGCATTGGATCCCACATCGACATCCAATGCTTCACCCTGCTCTGGCAGGACAACTCAGGTGGCTTTCAGGTATTGTCGGCTCAGGATGAGTGGCTTGACGCCCGCCCAATTGAAGGAACACTGGTAGTCAACACTGGAGACTTCCTTCAACGCCTCTTGAATAATACGTTTAAATCAACGGTCCACAGGGTATATAACTGTCAGCCGGACTCGCGCTATTAAATGCCGTTTTTCTTTAGGTTCAACCCCGAGGCGGTCTGCAAAGTTGTTCCATCCTGCGTGGATGATGAGCATCCGCCTCTGTACGAGCCAATTTCATGCGGTGAAGTATGTTATGAGTACTCTGACCAGCTTGGACTTTTGCTAAACCTAGTAGTGGCATCGGGTGCGATTAGCACGTTCTAAATTCCATAATGGAGCCAAATAGAATCTTAGGGTTTGGTCTGCCAAGTTCTGTGGTCCAACCAACAGCACCGCTATGGTGTCTAAACTGTAAGTTTTCTTTTCGGCTACGACTACACGTTGATTAACCTGAATGAAAAACGTAAAATCATATGGGTATAAGCCTTTCTTTAAAAGGTTCAAAGTTAGGAATGAGTGCATTGACTTGCTTCCTCTTACAGCCAATCATTTTCCTCGAAACACTTTATGATCTTGTACCGAGTTTGAGATGTAGATTAGGAGCTCATTTAAAATCTACGTCAATTTCCGTATGTTCTTGTTAGACGCGATGCAAAACGTCTCTGTCACCAGGCAGACCAAAGTTCGCTTATCTAGGAGAGGCTGAAAAACCAGGCTCGATGTCTATACGGGCTGGACGACCTATTGTTCGCCGCAGACTCTTGGGACTTGACTCGAATCGATCCGCGTTGCTCCTGGGCGCCATTTGTAAGAACTTTGACCTGTTTGAGGACCAGCCATTGATCATCGTTCTTAGCTTCAACTCAATCCTTGATGTATTATTCTTTTAATGGCTAAGGTGCCTAAGGCCGGCAGTCTTCGTAGAATCTCATTCAAACCTCAACATCCTTTTCTCACGACACCTTGCTAATCGAACCCATCACTTCTGGTACAAAGATGGCCTGGCCATCCAATGAGATGTCAGATCCGACCAGTGCCTCCAAGTGCATGCGGAATCTAATTTAAGTGAGCGACTGACATGTCACTATTCAGGACTTCCAGCGGCTAATAACCCTTGTTTGCTCCGGAGCAGTCAAGTCTAGTCAGGAACCAAAGTCCCCATTTATTGGTTATCCCACGAAGGATACGAGAGGGCCTCGGCAGCCTCTGTGAATACGAGCGAGGCTCCGACGATCTGTCAATAGCGGCCCAATGGCTTTTAGCCAAACGTTCTATTTGGAACGCCTAAAACGGACATCATTCTTGGCTTGTGGAGCCTCATTGGATATTCTTATAAGGTTCATTGCGGCAGCGCTTCTCAATGGCTTAGCGGGGGCTGTGCTTGATATTCCTTCGGGCACTGAAGCTATCACGAGAATAGCACTTTATCCATATAAATAGTGTACGCAGCTTGCCTACATGATTTCATTTCAATCAGCATTCTCAGAAGATCCAATCTACACCACACAACATTCTGCCTCCCTAAAACCACTCGCAACTTCAAAATGTATCTCTCCAAGTTACTATCCGTTGCTCTCCTCACTACCCTCACCGCTGCTGCTGCAACACCTTCCAATCTTGAAGCGCGTGAGCAGAGCGGATGTCGCCAGGCACACGCCGGACTCGCGCAAGCGTCTCAATACTACACATCATTGTCTTCCCAATGGCATGGCAGCGCCAAGGTAAGAATCTTAATTCCAACTTCGGGTATCCTCTCAGATCTGATATACCGCATTTAGAACACGATACTACAGCTTATCAGGGAGCTAGATTCTGAAGCCAACGACGTTGCACGGACATGTGCCAAGCTTGCAGAAGTAGAGAAGAGCTCAAAGGAGTCTTTGTATGTTATTTCTCTCGTTTTCACTGATGATCATTGTAGGTTATAGAGGCTAATGACATGATTATTAGCTCGGGGGCTGAACAGGCCGCAAGTGATAGATTCTCGTAAAGCGGTGGCATCCAGGTTCAAGGATATGGATTGTTACTCGAAGACCCATGAAGGAGAGATTGGAAGTCTGATGTACGAAGAACTAGAGGCTAGTAGCAGCAGTAAGCCGTTTATAATTATTAATTTAATGTGGGCATTTTACGACAAGGACCTCTGTGAAATTGATTTACCCCATTCTCAACTACTTAGGCCAAGCTAAAGTCAGCGAGTTATCAAGTTCGAGAGTAAACTATTGGAAAATAATATACAGACAGTTTTTCCCTTCCGGCTGGAAGTCACAAGGGCGACGTGATGAGCTTTCAAATAGCCACATACCTCACATTTGTTTGTATACAGAAGCTACTCCAAATTATCCCTCAAACCCACAGCTCATCAAATCCGATCTATTTCTGGTATAAAATTAACCCCTTAAGAGTCCGGGCAGCCCATCAAAAGCATATGTAATTCCATAATATCTGAAAAACAACTCAGTCGCTAGAAGCAATCAAGGCTGGTTTCTACACCCCATAAACACACAGTACATCGACCAGTAATGTCACAAATCCGTGCCGGGGCAGAGTAGTAACCTTGTAGGCTACATTACTATCAAAAAGGGAATATATCTAGACCACAACCCGCCAAATAATACCCAACCAGCCGCAAGGGGCTATGCGCAGTCTCCATTTCACTCTGACCAACAACAGCATGCGCCCTCACAGGGCCCTTTCAACAGTCGCCATTACTGCACATGCAAGAAAGTGCAACACAGCGATAGCACCTATAGCCGAGCCGAGCGCAAGTGGCCATACAAATTGGGGCGGTGCACCATGCCTGGAAACCGGCAAAATTCGAGTCTAGCACAGATGGTCAGGTCATGCTAGGATGTCTATTCGATGTCTTGTCTTGAATACATACCAAGCCTGATCGACAAGCCCTCTTCGGGAAACGAAAATCCCTCCACAAGCCCACTGTGCATGGCAGGCGTTGCTGTTGGTGTCCTCGTCACGGCAGAGGCGACGAGGCTGGCGCAAGCAACAAGGATGATTAAGGGTCTCATTTGAAGATACTCTCAACAACAGTTTGATAAGGTCTGGTCTAACTGAGTTATCCCTTATGGGGTACTACCGCTTTATAGCAATAAGGGGTAATTTGTTCGGGAAGCAGCCCGCTATTTATACCCTGAAGCAGCGGTTAGACGCCTGTATTAGGTGTTCTGAGATGTCAAATTTAATGGTACGATATCTGTCGCCTTTTCTTCCATGAACCCAGCAGTCCTTTGCAGTGATACTATTATATCGAGCCTGGGCCCTCTTCAGCTTTTACAGATCAGGAAATGTCTCATACTAAAAGCTTGGTTTGCACGGTACATTCGCTCTTCAACACCCCTGGGCCGTAACACGATTAGATGCTCAACTCATCAAAGTTACCGAGAGCAAGAGTATCCCATCCATGCTATCCGTGTTGTCAGATGCTGCGCGTGAGACAAGGCTCCCGAAATATTGGTAGAACGGCCGTGGTAGGTAACCACAGTATCATGCGGTAGATTACAATCGCCCAAAGGCATGGATACAGAGTAACAGCAACGAACTGCTTTGGCCAGGTTACTTGGTGAGGCCGGGTAGCATTCTCGTCGTCAAGCAGTTTAATCCGTCCGTAGAACGAAGCATGTCGGTGGCACAGTAAATGAGCTATATCAGACTGTGTGCGACTAACAATACCTTCCTTACGTCATATGTTGCACGGAGACTGTGTACTATACGGCTGCTTCTTCGCTAAGCTTATCACTATAGGCATTCCAAGAGATTCAACAAGTATTCTTACATCGGTCAAAACATGCACAAGAAATATCCCGGAGCTTCCCCGAACGATGCGACGGATCAAACTAAGCTCCACGAGCTAAGTTGGGATACCGATACTGCTCGAATTGACGATTATGTGCATTCAATTACTTATTAGTGAATAGTCAATGTTAAGAGCTCCCAATCTAGTATCAAGTTCGAAGGAACTAATGTCAAATTTGCTCATGTAAGGGAGCCACAAAAATATGGGCAATTGCATAGGCAGAAGTAATGGTCAAACCAGTGGCTACTGAGAGGAAAGGTGGAATAATTCAATAAGTCAAATTGACCATAGTCATATAGGGTGAACCATTTGGGGCAATATAGCTTTCTGCGTATCCTTAGGAGCACAACGGTGTCTCTGTTGGGATCAAGTTGTCCGCTCCCCAGGCTACGTGGTGAAAGAGATTCCGCAGTCAGAGCCATTGGTATTGTAGCATCCCGCTTCACTTGTATGTTTAGTGCCCTTGTACAATACTCTAATATAGTATAGTATAAAGTACCTTCTATGAGTAATACGCACACAAGCATGTAACTATACACACAATCATCTATTCAAAGATAATCTATACTCTATAGCGTCATCTATACAACAGCAGCATCATACTTATAAAGGTTCAAGCAACTTCAAGCGTAGTAATATCCATACAAAAGCATCATGTCGTATCATGAAGAAGATATCCGATCAATATCTTACTCTCAACATCACCCAACCTCAGCTAAATAGCACGTCATTCCTTCATCGCTATGTTCACCAGACGTCGATCACCGGTCATGGAGCTTACTCAATCCAGTCGGAGGGATCCATCCCGGTCTCCCACTTTATCGAGAGCATCCGTAATATGAGAGCCCTCCCCTTCGTAGAGGAGAGAGTCATATGTTGCAGCCCCCACAATGCAGCCGATGATCGGGGCGAACAGGGGGACGACAAAATAATAGTTGGCTGCAGTGAAGACCTCTCTACCATAGATAATGGCAGAAAACAGTCTCGGGCCGAAGTCTCTCGCCGGGTTGATAGCCTAGATAATCAGTTTAGTATATAATGCAAGAGCTTATTGTATTTCCAATTTCAATTTCAACTAGGCACGTACGTATCCGGTCTGCCAGCCCAAAGAAGCACCGATTGCAAGAAGGAGCAGAAAACTAGAAAGCTGGGGAGAATAGAACCGAGGAGCATTTGATGGGTCTGAAATGGTAAGACTTCCAAACATGAGCACTGCCGATCCAAGCACCTCGTTAAAGGCCGCCTCCCAATTCGACCCCAAAGTGGAGGCAGGATAAGTCGAAAAGATGCCTGCCGAATGGTGTCCCTGAGGACTCAAAATTGACCCGCCTGGAATGGTATACTCGGGATCCCAGGATTCAATGGCCGACCGATAGTTGACGTACACCAGGGCCGCACCAACAAAACCACCTAGAAATTGGGCGATCAGTTTACCTGGCAGCTTTTTCCATTGTCCTGGTGTCGGCCGAATGAGCGCGGTACAGATGGTGACGGCGGGGTTGATGGTTGGACTAGGGTCAGCAAGATAGCCGGAGATACAGACGGCGGCTGCCCAGGACATGTTGATAGAGAGCCAAGTGCCATATTGATAATCGGATAGGAGACATTGTGCAACCACTCCATCTCCAAGGACAATCAGGAGGGCTGTTCCGAGGAATTCGGCCGCATATGGTTTCAGGGATCCCCTAGGGAGGGTAGACATATTCAGAAACATCTTCCTTGGTCTGACGAAGCGATTGGAAGTCGGGAGAAGGAAAGACAGAGAGAAACAGAGACGGGGGAGGGGAAGCTGAAGTCATGGTGTTTACGGTCTGCCGATCAACTGGTTCACCGCCCCCAGTCCGGTAATCCGAGATCCATATCTCTCGGAACTGCCCTATACGGAATAGTGTGCCATCATATGATATACATGAGAATCCGAATGTTTTTTTCAGAGGGGATGTGAATCGACAGATCTTGGGTTCTTCCGGTACTGTGAACGGAGGACTGTGTATATAGGTCGGGTATTCCAAGTAGTATATGCATATCTATTTCATTCTATTCCACATCACCCCTGACACGGGGAGCCAATCAGGTTTTGCCGTGCGCCATGGTGCCAGGGTCCCAGGTGGTGGATCATTCTGAACAATCCAAGCGCCCAGGTCAGCGTTACTAGACTTTTAGTCAATGCTGCTACTGTGCAGTAGACTCCTCTTGGCATGAACCTTCAGTATAGCTTAAGTAGATATTTCCCTGGAATCCATAGGTGTACCGAAAAAACGATATAGATCTAAATTCATTCTCTTTAGTGGTCCTATTAGCCCTTCTTTGCCAAATAGTGCTAGGAATACATTTAAGAAGGCTTCGCAAGGTACTTAGGAGCTATTCCGTGGGTCTTGTTCAAGAACTTTTGGTCCCATTAGCTCTAGACAAGTCGAGATGTGCCCCTCAACTCTGTCCTTCAATCTCTCGGTTATATTAAAATCACCGAGGAAATATCAACGTGCATTTTCTGGCATTGACGCCTGACACAGATTGATCAAATGCTTGAACATGGGAAGACTCGATCATCTCGCTAAGGGTATAAAGGCTCTCGACTTCGTGAGCTTGTTCGGCAAAGGGACCAGAATTCCGAATGTCCACGGTTCGTTATTTTGACCAATCTACACTTGTCCCATGAAGTTACCACTCACTTATCGTATCCTGTGTAAGTAGCTATCTTTAGAATATAGTTGAGAAACCGCCACCCTTCGATATTACTGTTGTTAGGCATTCGCCCGAACCTCCAGGAGTTGCTGCACATAATAATGCTAATTAACCGATATCTAATCTATAAGGTGATAATCACATGCAAGTAATTATCTCCCCTTTATGAGCATAATGTCTGGTATGGCCTATAGAGGATCTGCATATATGTGTGGTGCATTGTCACGAACCGATTGGTTATCAAGATGATGCTAATTCTACTCCGTACAAGTGCACGATCTCCCGGCGATACCACGGCGAATTAACGAATTTTGCGCAGAAACTTCCGGATGGCCCATTAGGCTCTGGCCTCTGTATGCCACACTATTTACACTATTTCATCCCCGAGCCAACTTGAAACATAAGGTTGGCTTGGCAAGCCTTGGCTGGTTGTCGGTAATTTGACCATGCGGGAATTGGCCTGCGATTATCACCCATTCCCGACGATAACAAGGACCGGAGATCACTGTAGGTTATTAGGTTGTGCGGTATCAGAGCACTCATCATATACTCAGGGCTTATGTTAACAAAAAGAGTCAATTTGCCCTTAGGTTAATCGTCTGGAATCGTCTCTCTCTCCGGCAGAACTTCGCACTCGTCCGTTCCACGGTTACTAGTTTTATAGTGGTCCGTGGAACTGTACTGCTCGTACCGGCGTCTCTACTAGTCGCTGGAAGTCGAGCTTACTGCGCCACGGAAAAGGTTCCGTTAGAGTGAAACAAGTAGGGTCCCTAAATATAGCTAAATAGCCAAAGGAGCCCATTAGAAGTCTAGGGTCCTCCCCGTATCTTCCTAATTAGGTGGATCACGCCGCACTATTATACCTCTTGCTTGTGGGAGGCCTATTGTTGCAAGACTTAGCCTGAGTTGATCCGGGATCTGCCCGAGTCAGGAGTCAGGACCCTTTGGATTATTTCGCCACACGGACCTGAAACTGACTCTTTATGCGCTAATAGCTGTTGAAAATCAAACTACTGACTCATTACCACCAATCGGATGTCCGGAGAAAGCCCGGTTGTCGCGGATTGATACTCAAGGCGGCCTTAATCCTCAGGTTCAACAGACCCTGTCAACTAGAGGGCCGGCAAGTGCTCAGGGAATGTAGGTCCGAGTGGAGACACCCAACCAAGGAGCCCATTCAAAGAGCTCAAGGCTATGTTCTGGTAGACTTCTAGGGAGCGCTTCAGGCTGGCCGCTGTTTCGCCTTTACGCCCGGTTTTTCAACAATGCCGCGTGTGTTTAATTGAAACAAGACATACCAAGACTATTAGATTGTCCATTCATATGTAATATTACATCCAGATTTCTGGTCCGTATACCCCTGGAAGAAGTATAAATACCTCGCCATTTCCCTCATTAGAGTCTTCTAGACAAGCAGAGCAACAATTGAATCAAACTTCTCTTCGCTATCAAGTTATCAACCACTCCTCGCATCCACCATGTACCAGAAACTTCTCCTCGTTCCCCTCCTCCTCACCTCGGCTCTGGCCAGCCCTCACGATGCCTCCTCGCACCAGAAGTTCCACCAGCTGAACGAGCGCGCTGCATTCCCCATTCCCGCCTCCAAGGGTAGCCAAACCTTTAAGGAACCTTACTACGTCAAGGGTACCTATGATGGTGGCATGAAGACCTTCGACCGTGGTGTCAAGTGTACCGGTCAGAAGGAGGGTGGCGACAAGGACGCTGTCTTCATCGTCGCTGACGGTGGTGTCCTTCGCAACGCCATCATTGGTGCTGACCAGATTGAGGGTGTGCACTGCGAGGGTTCTTGTACCATTGAAAACGTCTGGTGGCAAGAGGTCTGCGAGGGTATGTCCATTCGCCATCTCACATCTTCTCTCTCCAATTCATTGTATGCAGCGAAGTAATAAACATGTATAGATGCTCTCACCTTCAAGGGTACCGGCAGCGGCGTCCACAAGGTCATCGGCGGTGGTGCCCAGGGCGCCGAGGACAAGGTCATCCAGCACAACAGCGGCGGCTCTGCCATCATCCAGGATTTCACTGTCCAGAACTTCGGCAAGCTGTACCGCTCCTGCGGCAACTGCAAGAAGCAGTTCAAGCGTACCGTTCAGATCAGCGGTGTCAAGGCCAGCGGCGGCAAGACTCTTGTTGGCATCAACCCTAACCTCGGCGACTCTGCCACTATTGACGGCTGTGCTAGCAACGTTAAGGAGATCTGTGTCGAGTACCAGGGTACCGATAACAACGGCAAGGAGCCCAAGAAGGTTTCCTCCGGCGCTAGCAACACTTGCAAGTTCAAGCCCCTGGCTAGCTGCTAGATTAGGTGGTGGGAGATCAGGGACTAAAGAGGTGAAGGTGGTAGCTGTGGTCGACAACACTCTGTATTTTTAATTTCTCATTCGTTCATTTTTAGTTAGAACTATATATATATATCAAGCCAAAACACTTTAATATTTTATTTAAACACTCCCCAAGGCAGTGGCACACAAGATTGCGTCATCGCATATTCTCGCAATGCATCCATGAGCTACGTAGCAGAATCTAAAGAGAAAACAATCGCAAGTTCGTATAATTCTAATATAGGGGTGTCATACTAGAAGGAAACTCTGTTGAATCCCGGTGTGTTATGGCACATATACATGTAGCCAGTTACCAACTACCAGCCGTCATTATTGTATTTGTGGGGGTGCAATTTGCAACGCATTCCTTTGCTGGAAGACCCCAACATTTTGGAGATCATAAAGAGCTCTTATATTTTTAAAGATACTACATAGCTGAATACTCAAACGATTGTCGATTGAGAACCGGAAAGCAAGGTTTTCTGAAAAGCCATGGTCCAGCAACGAAACAATCTTCTTTTTCTTCAACCATTTGCATAGAATTGCATCGAAGATTGCTTAGGAATGTAATATCACTATCGAACGCGAGTCTTTTTGTGAGTCACGTAACCTTAAACAAGCTTGTATTTATAATCAAATTATATACAATTATCGTGGTTCTGATGGCAGCTAGGCGTTTCCATTAACAGATGCCAAGCATGAATACGAGGCCAATCCTTCGATACGAAGCACGATGTCGTTCGTGCTCCGATCTTGCCAGACCTTTGTATAGGGAAGTAGGGGGCACCTTCAAGTCCAGGAAGTATAAATATAGGATTGCGATCAGGGAATTAAGGGAGCAATTCCATCGAGGAAGTCACCTATCTCTAGCATTCCCTGCAAGAAGTCTACAGTTTTTGATCTTTTGGTATTCTTTCTCTTCCAAACAAAATCAATGGCACCATACTCAAGCAAAAACGTGGTCATTATCGGTGGTAGCCATGGCATCGGCCTATCGACAGCTCAGCTTCTGGTTAACGGGGGTGCAAAAGTCCTGGTCACCGGTCGAAGTCTTAGACCCATCGAAGCAGCAAAACAACAGTTAAAAGATAAGGCCGAGATTGTGTCATGCGATATCACTTCAACCGCGGCCATATCTGATCTTGTTCAGACGGCGCAGTCCTTCTTTGGCCCTGGACAAAGCATCGATCTTCTTTTTGTCAACGCTGGCTATGCCTCTCTAGAGCCATTCTCTACCGTATCAGAGGACTCTTTCCGACGAACATTCGACACCAACGTGTTCGGTGCCTTTTTTGTGGCGCAAAAGCTCTCCCCTCTCCTAAAAGATGGCGGTTCCATTGTATTCACCACCTCGGTTGCAAACCAGGTCGGCATCCCTGGCATGGCGACGTACTCGGCCTCCAAGGCTGCCGTCCGGTCGTTTGTGCAGACATTGGCAGCAGAGCTAGTTAGTCGGAAGATTCGTGTAAACGCGGTCTCCCCTGGCTTTGTGAAGACCCCAACGATGGGTGTCGCAGGTGCCTCGTGTGATGATCTACGAGAGTTCGAAAACCAGGGCGTTCAGACTACACCCCTGGGTAGAATTGGAGAACCGGTCGAAGTCGCGCGTGCCGTTTTGTTCCTCGCGTTCGAGGCAACCTTTACAACGGGCTCGGAGGTGACACTCGATGGCGGGCTGGCATTATTGAAGGCGCATTAGTGGTGAATCTGAGTGGGACAAGACTACTGTGGGCCTCTAATATACATATGCTAAGTAATACATAGATAGAATGAAGGTGCTATAAAGACTTAGCGGTCATTTTTGGCTTGTGATCATTCTCCCCTTAGACTAGACTATAAACAGGTAACTACCACTCATGTCAGCTTTCCTCTTCAACGTATATCTCAACGAGAGTACTGTTAACCAGATTCAAACATAATATAAAACATATTGTATGTTGATGTAATAGCTATCAAAGATAGGTCCTATTAGCTCCACCGTCTATTGCATATCCTCACCTTCACAAAGACAGACATCCGAGTTTTCTAGTCCATTATGGTCTTCATCCTCCAGAATTTCATCTCTTCTTCTTCGTAAACGGCAAATTCAGGAGGGCCCACTTCCCAAGCCCAGACATGTAAACTAGTGATGAATCAAGAGGTTCATTTGCCACGTGCTACTATATGATAATAGAATGAATACAGAGTAGTTTTACCACAACACAGAAATATAGCGGCGCCTTACTCCAAGCTTTTCTTCACCTCCATATAATCAATCAGCGCTGATAGATCCTCGCCCCCATGGCCCTCACCCACTGCTTTCTCTATCAACGCTGTTATCGGAAGGATCATCTGCGAGGAGACCCCTTGCTCCTCGCCAGCTTTGACAATGTTTTCCACTCCGGCCAATTGCATGTCCAGGTTAGATCCCTGTGTGGCATAGTTTCCCTCATCGATCTGTTTCGCGATAGAACCAAGATATCCCATCATTGCCGACAACCATGGAGTCAGAAGCGGCAATAGTCCGGTAGCTGTCTTACCCTGCTCAGACTTGATCAGAGCAACCGCATGCAGGAACCCGGAGAAGAGACCATACATTCCCGATAACAAAGCCAAGTCATGTAGAGAGGCAGACCCTGCATCGGTACCGAGGAATTTACTCGTTCCAAGGAGAGACAGATGGCTTTCGATGCTCTGGAAAAGCTCAGGTAATCCTCCACTGTAGAGAAGGACAGCATGTGGAGAGCCAATCATAGTGGGGACCGCCATAATGCCGCCGTGGATGTACCGTGCTCCGTTGGAGGTGACGAAATTTGCAAGGTGACGAGCTTGGTTTGGTGTCCCATTGGTAAGGTTGACAATAGTCTTGTTGGACAAATTGTTGGATACATCCCGTAGAATGCCCTCGACAGCTTCATTGTTAAGGAGACATATAATGATGAGGTCGCTGGCGTTTATGCCTTCCGAGATTGTAGAAGCTAACTTGGCACCCTGCTCAACGAGCGGGGTGGCCTTTGCAGTAGTTCGATTCCAGACAGTGGTTTTGTAGCCATGTTCGAGGTACTTGGCTGCCAGGGCCGTTCCCATGGCTCCGAGACCGAATATGCTTATGTGCTTAGACATTGTAAGGTATGGATGATTGTGTTGTTTCCTTGGGTGGCTGAAATTAGACCGTCATCACAAACCCTTTTATATTCACACAATTCCGGGGAAAGCTCTATCAGTACACCTTATTGTGACTCAATGCTGATTTGAAATCAAAGATTGATAATTTCATATTCTTCCCGTTTCCACGTAGCTCAACTGCTATATCGAAGCTCGTATTCGAAACTTGGCAATCAACCCCAATTGAGGCATGCTACTGTCCCGAAAGAAAGGGTTCCAGTTACATACCAGTATTAGCTTTGTTGGATATCGTCCATTGCGCGTCCTTTTGGGGGCTGGGGGTTAGCCTGGACACATTTCAGGTGAAATATTTTGGCTAACTACAACAGAATAGCCCAAGGATTTGAAGATATATACTTCCAATAAGGTGACTTCTTGAGTCTCGCGGAAGCAAGCTAAATAAGCCCACCAAACTAACTCTAAAGTTGTCCTTAAGGTAAATAGTAGCTGCACCATGTTAGATCCCGGCTTATGGTAAGATTCTGGTCCCTGAATCGCTTCACACAGGTGCAACCTCTTTAGGGATCACTTCAAATTTCATAAGTGGTTTTACAATATTATAATGGAATATATAGCACATTACTGCATACTTAATTCAACAATTGGCCGGCTGGCCCAATGGCAAGGCGCTTGACTACGAATCAAGAGATTGCAGGTTCGATCCCTGCGTCGGTCATTCTTTTTTGTTTTATTTTGTTCTCTTCCCGCGTCTCAGACTATTCTGCCATTCCACTCTCGCATCCTTTTTCTTCTTTTTCTTCGTTTTCTTCCTGCCTTTCCTCAATCTCTACTCCTCTCTCCTCCACATTCTCCCCTCACTCTCCAAGTAGAGAGGTCTGAGCTCGATATCCTTTCGGATCCCCCAACGGTATACCCCCCTTAGTATTTCTGTCCCCAGGCCCACCCAGTGAAAACACCCGTTAATACTCGCGTCATATCAATTGCTAGCGTATCACTACCACTAAGTAATATTTGACTGCAATGAAGTCTTATTGGAAGCTAAAAGCCTCTACTGATTTCTGACTTGTCCAAAAATACAGTTAAGATTAGGATACCACTGCCTTAACGACTCAACCATATCTTTATGTCTTTGTGACCTCAAATGTAGGTCAACATTGTAGACGAGCATACGCTCCCCTGTAACCTGGAGTGGGACCACTCCTCGGATGGACAAATCGGTACAGATATCCTAGCATCATTAGTTAGACGGGTTCAATCTAGGCGCAGGATCTTGACGCCGATCAAATCTCCATGTCCAGCGTCCTCCCGGTGGGAAGTGATCCCCACAGATGGAACTACTAGGTGGGCTTTCCCCGAGAGTATATATGTATGTACTTTACATCGTACTAGACCTTTAGAATCAGGGTATTATCAATTAAATCAAGTACCATGTACGCATCTGAGATCCAATTCGTTGTCGGGCTTTCCGGGTATTTCGTGAAAGACCTCCAAGCAGTCCGACAGAGTCCAACATATGATCCACTGATTGACAATGTACCCCCCAAACACCCGGTTTCAAGAGCGTAGTACAAGCCGGCCAGGCTATCTCTATCCTCCTACATCTCCCAAATGGGACAATTGCAGTGGGCGACTGTGCCGACGTGATCTTTTCCGGGGCTGCGTCTCGGGATCCCCTCTTCATCGCCGAAGAGCACCTCCCTACCTTAGAGTCTGTCGTCAAACCTCGGCTTCTTACATGCGACCTTGCTCGATTCCGGGAAAATGCAATCAGCATGGATGGGCCCTGGCCTGAGTTGCAGCAGGCCAAATTGCATTCCGCCGTGAGATATGGCATCACGCAGGCGCTCCTCGCCGCCACTGCATTAGTGCATCGATGCACTATGGCTGAGATCATATCCCGCGAATGGGGGACTGCAGTGTCACGCCATCCGATTGATATCCTGGCCTCTTGTCACAGGAACGATCACCTACAGCTGGACCGAATGATTATGAAACGGGTCCCAATGCTTCCCCATGCCTCCTTCGTGCATGTCCACGACATAGGACCTAACGGCAAAACTTTGATAGATTACGTCAAGACAGTATCTCAACGTGTTCAGGAGCGAGGAAATCCTGGATACCGTCCTCGACTCCACTTCGATGTCTACGGAACAATTGGTGATCTCTTTCCCGATAATGACAGCCTGGCGTCTTTCCTTTCCCAGGTACAGCGATCCGCCCAGCCATACGATCTGCTCATTGAATCCCCGATCATCGCGCCTACTCAGTCCGAGCAAATACGACGACTGGCGGATCTACGGCAACTCCTGCGAGCGCGCTCGATTCACGTCCAGATTGTCGCCGACGAATGGTGCAATACGCTAGAGGATATTCGCAAATTCGCTGATGCGGGCGCCGTGGACTACGTGCAGATCAAGATGCCTGATCTGGGAGGGGTACATAACAGCATTGACGCCGTACTTTATTGCCAGGACAAGGGCGTGGGCTGCTGTCTTGGAGGATCGGCCAATGAAACCGACGTTTCTGCCCGGGTTACGGCGCATGTTGCCTTGGCCACGAAACCGGGCTTTCTGCTCTCGAAGCCTGGGATTGGCGCTGATGAGGGCGTCATGATCCTTACGAATGAGATGTTGCGTGCGTCTGCCTTGGCCTGGAGGACGAGGGCGCACAAGTTGTAAAGTTCGGATGGAGACGGTGGCTACCTACCTGAGCCTGATGTGTGGACGGAGTCTAGCTGATACTAGCTTTTAGTCAATAAAGTATACAATTTACCCCCTGTTTCTTTCCGTCTACCCCTCTTCTTGTCGATGCAGAATCCCCTCTTTCTGCTCTTTAGTTGCATGGAGATTGAACCCCCGCCGTGGATTATTCACCAAAGGATACGACATGTGTGGTGGAGACCTGAGAACATGAGGCCAAAGCGCTGATCAAACGGATTTGAGCGGCCCGCCCGCTGGGTTCCAATGTATATCACCAGTCCCACTGGCTGCCCGGTTACAAGTTGGTCGTTAGCGCTCTGCACGATTGAACTAAATTCAGGTGGATCTCTTACTCCGCGCTCTAGATCGCTGGCCAACATGTAGTAATTCATACGAACTACCCCACTTCGGCTTCATGGTCACGCCAAGTTTCGAGCACGTTGACTATGCATGGTGAGAAGGACCCCCACACAAATCGTACATCGCCACTCTGCTGTTTCCTTGCTTTGCTGCCCTGTTGTGAAGGATTCTTTGGCAAAAAGCCATAGAGCAATCCATTGAGAGCGGCTTACCAGTGGTCTGTCAAGCAAGGTACCCGGTTAGTTCTCAGAAGGGCAGTTCAGTTTCTAGATAAGGAGAGTTCAATTGGTCATGTAAGAGTTTAATCGATAACTGAGTAGACTTCATAGAGCAAGGCTGGGAGAACACAATGAATTATTCGTAGAACACCTTGGCCTTGAATCCTCCCATCGTAACATTCTCACCCAGATCCGTCGGAGACCGAGTCCAGTTCTTCTTAATCCTCGCCCGAGTCCATTCAGGTGCTGGGATATCGATGTCGGTAGTATCTTTATAATACCCCTCTCTCCGAAGCAACGGGCTATCCACACTCCTCAACTTCAAGCGATCGCTCGGCCGTACAAAGTAGAGAAGTCCGAGCCGATCGTGGTGCTGCTGGTCTTCAGGGGGCACAATGACGCGGTGCACGCCGCTCTTCAACCACCCGTTTGACAACATAGTCATGATATCGGCGATATTCACCGACAGCGTTCCTGGACGGATCGGGAGGTATTCCCATTCGGAATCATCATACTTCTTGACTTGGAGGGCCGCGACGGGCTGCTGGAACACAAAGGTGATGGTGCCATTGTCCGTGTGTCCACGGGAGTAGAGATGCTTGTACTTCTCGTTCTCTTCGGGGGTGCGGGCCCGGTAGCACATGTAGCGGAGACCGCTGTCGCATTCGGCCTCATAGCGATGTCCGTCCACAAGCTGGTCCTCTGGGAGTTCCAGGATGATCGCAAGCAGCTGGAAGAGTTTATAGGCAATATGCTCGTGGCAGTGGCGGTGGAACTTCTCGATTTCCTCCCAGTAGCGTCTCACGACGTCTGGGTGGTTCCGGTCGTATTGGGGGAGGAATTTCATAATGTTATAGAACTCGATGTTGTCGCGGAGTCCGGGCAGGATCTCGATCGAACCCAGAGGTCGGTAGCCATTGTAGATTCCTTCTTCTAAGGGGGCGCGGAAACTCCGTCGTTCTTCCTCCGGGAGTGAGAAGAATTCTTTGGCGATGGCGAACTGCCGGTCGATTTGTTCTTGGGTGAGACCGAAATTGGTCACGTAGAAGAAGCCTGTTCAACGGTACATCAACTGGGTGTTCAGTGGGATTGATGAGACAGGTAAGGAATGGGAGTAGTATATACCAACTTCGTGCGCGGCATCCTTTAGCTGCGCTGCGAGCTTCTCCTTTCCACCAGGGCGATCGAACTCGGACAGGTCAATCGTGACCAAGTCCGCATATTTCACTGTGTCGTCTTAGTATCCTATGTTTGGTAATCGGATCTCTGGCAACTCACGATCTTGCTTTGACTCGGGCGGATGGATATACTTTTCTAGAGGCTTTGTGGATTTGGTTCTGGGTACTTCCACTACGGACTCCGTTTGAGTGGCCATGGCGTGTAAAGCTCAGCGTAGTGGACGGGCAATAATACAGGGTACTGGTAGAGGTTGTCTACGATCCCCTTGTCCTTGACTGTCCTATTAGTAGCAGTGCGAGGTGCAATGGCTTGTAGTCCATTGGCTGTCCCTCGGAGAATCTCGGTTTCAAGGCCCATGCCAGAATGCAGCTGACGTCGTGCATCAGATCGGCTCAGGTCTTTCTAAGCTGCCCCGCTTCCCTTTCCATGTCTCTGATAAGTCTCTCTTTGTTGACTCTGCTAACTCGTGGAGATCCTTACCCTAACAGTATGATGACGCACATGAATGGACCGCTCTTCTAGGAGGCCATGCATCTGAGGGGCGAGCGATATGGAAAGCCCCCTCCTTATGAGGGGTAATCTTTGTGTATCGCTCTGCGAGTATGGTGGGTTTGGGATGACGTTCTTCTGCATATCCTGATGGGGCCGCTGTGGCGCTATTAGATTGTTCATCTCATGGACAGCTTGTTGGGGGTACGCCCGAAATCAAAGCTATGGAGCGCTTGTGCCTGGATGGGATCAGGTGTCACTAGCCAAACGTAGTGAACGAAAGGGGCCAGGATTCAATGCGTTCCCTCATGCGTAGGAATGCGCGGGGATCCAACAGGCATTGATATTTTGCCTGTATTCCCTGCCAACTTGGGTCAGGATCGATATTCAGAGTGTCCGATTATTGTCCAAGGGACAAGTGCCTCGGTCGACATACGAAGCCGCATTGTTAGACCTTATCCCCTGAAGGACCATCAACATTTATCTTCAATGTCGTTATTATATTACAAGGTATCGTTGCACCTGGTCTATCGTACATCTATAATACATGAGAAGGGAATATTGAGGCCTGGGCCTCACTTAAACACGAGCTTAGCGACGCTCGAGGACCTTGAGGACCAGCTCATAGGTACCGATTGTAAGAGCAGCAGAAGGAACGGTCCGCAGTAGATGTGCCGTCAAGCCTCCATACAGCGCTGCTGCACCTTCTTCCTTTATGATCAACCGCGCACACTGAAGGATTCCGGTGTACTTCTGGCGACCGTCCGCCATCGGGGCCTGTCGTAATCTAGTCCTGATAACCTGCGACAAGTTAGATGGAACATCCGAAGCTGAGAAGACTAGTTGCAGAGCTTACCTCATGGGGATACGCAATCAAACACGCGATCAACTTCGACAAACCCGAAGCTCCGCTCATAGCAAGACCCTGAACAAATCCGTTTGTCTCGCTCTTCTCATTGAGATCAATCCTCTTCGAGATCATGCCCTTGAACCTCTCATACATGGCCAGGTGCAGTGTCGTCTCAATCGTACCCAGGAAGCTCGCCGACAAGCCCCGATAAAAGCCCTTGGGTCCCTCCTGTTGCAGAACCTGCCTGGCGCAATCCAGACTGTTCTTATACCGCCGGGCTCCGGCCTTATCAAGCTGAAGTCGCGTCTTGACCACCCAGATCGGATTCGTAACTGAGCCGGTGGCAATTCCAGCGCATGCAGCGGATAAGGCATGCACGAGCGATGAATCCTTTTCGCATCCGATTATCTCCGGGAGAAGCCGTTTGCAGTTTCCGTATGTGTAGAATTTGACCGCGCTGGCCGGAACGACACCGGTCAGACTGGGTCCGAGGCCCTTAAAGAGACCTCTCCAGCCTTCCACGCGGTGAATGGAGAAGAGGATTTCGAATGTGTCGCGGAAGTGAAGGAGGGAGGTACGGTAGAACGATGGACGAAGATGGGGCTGTGTAGGAACCGGATGAGGCTTGGCTGCCTGGGTTTGGTAGTAGTCTGTTTGTAACCTATGGTTGTGTCGAATTGCGTTAACCCACGGACACAGTCTGTACAAGAAAGATTTCTGCGATTGTATCGTACCTGGTCCGGAGGACATCGAGTGGACTTGTGAGAACCGCCGTGACCATTCCACCTGTGCTGTATTGATACCAGTCTTAGTATATAAGCCAGAAAACACTTCTTCCAGGACCACTCACGCGCCAGCGATCATATGGGACCACGATCCCAAAGACGACACATTGGGCTTTGCTTGCAAGCCATTCGTCGGGAGTGGCGACGCGAGCGATTCTCGCGCCACGTCTCCTGGCTTGTGGGCGATGTTCTGCATTTTGATAAGAGAAGAAGGATCCTGTCACAGATTTCTCACTTTTCTTGCTGCATTGAATAAAAGGAATAAAGCAGAACGTCGCACCCCGAAACGGCAAAACGAAAGAACGGCGGCCTTTTGCTGGCTTGTTTTTGCGGAGATACAAAATAGTTCCCGGAGTGAAAATTGAAAGTCCGACTTTTTGCGGAGTGGAGTCCAATGGTCCACGACTGATTGGCTGTCGACTTCAGGGTCGACGGTCTGGCCGCCTTATCGATAAGCTTATCGATTAGCCATCGAAATCAGGTGTCTATCAACAAACCCTAGCTATATCATATTTCCATGAGAACTACTACTAATAGCTAGATAATACAGCATTGAAAGTGCTTACCGATAGACCATGAAGGGCGACGATATAGAAAAGCACAGACTGTCCCGACCGAGGTTGATCTGACTGTAAAATGTGGAGATATCGTGATCATTTTTAGATTAGTGAACAACACCGATCAAGTCAGGTTACCCCACGAAAGCTAAATGATAGAACTACCCCTAGATAGTGGAGTATATGGTTCGATTGATCCTTAAGCTTACTCCGGAGTATGTTTGAGGATTGCTGACAGGAACCCTGTACAAACAAGTTACCCGAGGTTAACTGAAATCCATAGGCTATCCAGCTGGTGAGGATAAAACCTCGATTCCTCCCAGCATCTGGCTGGGTAGTCTGAAATATACTCACTCATCCGACTGCCTCCCAATTAAACTGAAGGCCTGCTAGAAAAGCTGAACAGATACATCGCAGCTATCAGCTAAAGTCGACGACAAGATGGTGGCTACTGGAGCTTCTGCGTATTCTTACAAATACTTCACGGTTCAGTTTCCTGCAGCACGACCATCCGTCGCCCATGTCGAGATCAACCGCCCGGAGAAGCTAAATGCATTCATTCAGCCGTATGTTACCGGCAGCTGGACATAGCACCCTTCGGAGAAAGCTTGCGAAGCAATGTTGCTGACGCTGGGTATAGAATGTGGCTCGAAATGCGTCAAGTTTTCGATCAACTATCTTCCGATTCCTCTGTCCGTGCAGTTGTCATCACCGGTGCGGGAGACAGAGCCTTCACTGCCGGACTGGATGTCAAACAGGCCCCCCTAGAGCTCTTCAATGAGAAGGCCGGCTCCGACGCAGCGCGCAAGGCATTTACTATTCGACGCGAAATCCTTGAGTTTCAAGACTGCCTTACTGCCATCGAGCGCTGTGAGAAGCCTGTCATCGCTGCCATGCATGGATATTCGTACGGGTTTGCGATCGACCTTTCTGCCGCCGCCGATATCAGGATATGTACTCGGGATGTTCGCTTCTCCGTCAAGGAGGTCGATATTGGGATGGCAGCAGATATTGGCGTACTAAGTCGGCTACCCAAGATCGTAGGTAATTTTGGCTGGGTGAAGGAGGTGGCACTTTCAGCACGGATCTTTGGCGCTGAAGAGGCTCTCAGAGTGGGATTCGTAAACTCGATTCATGATTCGAAAGAGGCAGTGGTGGGAGCGGCTTTGGATATTGCCAGTCTTGTTGCGCAGAAGAGCCCGGTTGCAGTGCAGGGAACCAAGGAACTACTGAATTGGTCCAGAGACCATCCTATTGCCGAAGGTAAGGAGTCTTTAGGGCTTGTAACCCCATCCCCAGCATGTTTCGTTTTTGATTTATAGCCCTGTGGTTGTCCAATGGCTAACGATTGACTTCATTCTCAAAGGTCTCCGCTACACGGCTGTTTGGAATAGTGCTGCTATACAAACAGGCGACGTGTCCACGGCTTTGACGGCTGGCATAGAGAAACGCACGCCGACGTTTGAAAAGCTGTGACGGGTGAAGGAACATCGGTCTAGATTTAGAGCCTGAGAAGACAATATGGACCTCTGAATTAGGAATTTATGCTCCCAAGTTGAATAAAGTCTCCACCCAATGATCTCAGGAAACGAGACCCATCGTCCATGACTGGGTCCGGTGCTTATACCTTCCAATAACCTTATTCGGGACTCCTCTGGCCAGGCACCGACAAACCTTATACGCAACAGTGGTAACGTATTTGTGGAGCATGATTATCAATAGATATTCCTTGTATAGAAGCATATGGTCATAGCTATTCGAGCCATATAAAGCCATGGAATTTCCTCAGAAGATGCAAAATACTCAGACTACGATTACCTTGGTCAGGTTCAAATGATGTGACATTTGATGTTGTGACAGGAGGCACAGGCGTCCCATTATCAAAACCATAGGGCACCTGAATAGTGACCCTGACTCTGAAGGTATCTATGCATCTACAAAAATTATAGAAAAACACAAAATTCTGAATGCTTCTCCCATTGGTATCTTGGCCGATTGCCCATAAACTAGACCGTCTATAAGTGATTAATTAGAAACAAAAGTCTCAAACATCCACCTCAAGTGGGCCGGTATCAATCGCAATGACAAAACTCCAAACGCAAACCTCTATGTTCTAAATCATCTATTTATTTGGTGAAAATCTTCTCGCTCTCAGAGCTTCACTTTTGTGAGCAATAGAGCCCTCCAGGGACCCTTCAGCTCTTCAGTTGGTATCTTCTGCCCGGACGAAATGCAGAACACCGGGCTGGGAGCTTCCATTCGCAGAAACGTAGATGCACTTCCGGAATGTCGTCATCAGCGAATACAGGAAGCTCTCGTCCTTAGATTCGTGGTATTGTTCGCCGAGCAGTGGCTGGATGGCCCTGGTCGCTTCCTCAGCCTTGTAGAATGGAATGCGGCTGAACAGATGGTGGACAACGTGGTAGTCGATGATCTCATGGAAGAAATGACGGCCGATAAAACCGATTGTACGGTCAACGGTGGCGAGCGCACCCTTGGTGTAGGTCCAGGCCTCGGCTGTGTAATGCGGCAGCTCGGGGTGGGTGTGTTGGAGGTATGTGATAGCAACTGGGCTGATGTTAGAATAGCCTGTCACAAGGAAAAATAATCTATGTTGAGAAGGGTTGCAGGAGACATACTCAGCCAGTGGTGGACCCAGAGATAAGGAATAAAGTACAACAGCACGACATTCCAGCCTCCAATCTGGGTAGACGCATAGTACAGAATGGAGCCCATGATCAACAGTCCTAAATCAGACAGTGCGATAGAAACCCGCTGGGAGCCCGTGAAGAGCGGCCCCATGAAGTTGAAATGGTTTGCAGGTCCCATCTTTCCAGCTCCTTCAGGCAGACTCTTGGTGCCTGCGGTGGCATTCAGGAAGAGATAGATTTGCCATCCGAACAGCTGGTGACCGATCAGCTGCAGGAAAGACACAATCGGAGTCTCCTCGGTCAGATGCTTCAGTTGCTCAATCCGAACGTTCTTCTTCTTTGCTAGATCCTCGTCTGTCCACGGCACATACACGGTATCCTTCTCCATGTGACCGGTGTAGCGGTGGTGGCGGGCGTGGGTGATCTTCCAGGAGAAGTAGGGTACCATCAGGAATGAATGTCCAGCCCAGCCGACGAAGTCGTTAAGCTTCTGGTTAGGTGAGAAGGCCCCGTGGCCGCACTCGTGTGCGAGAATCCATATTCCAGTGCCGACACAGCCTTGAAAGAAACCGTACGTAGCCCAAGCAATGATCCGCAGCGGTAATGAGGGAATGCGGTGGATTTGGAAGGCAGCCACAGTCAGAATGGCGCAGTAAAGGATGTCGCGAGCGAGGTACAAGAGCGATGTGACGGCCGATGACTCGAAGCATTCCTTAGGAATTGCATCCTTGAGCTCTTTCAGGGTAGGAGTGGTGTCTTTTGCGACAGCCTATAGGATAAGGGTGTCAGCAATGACTTGCGTCTGGTCCCCTGCTTTCTCGCCTCACTCCTGATGTTTCGTAGCCAAATGCAAGATGAGCGCATACCTTTTCGGCTTTTCTGTTGTGCAACTCGGCCATTGCTGTAGCAAGCCCAAGCTAGATTTTGAGCAACTACGGAAAATCTTCTGGATCCCTCTGATTATAGAGGGAAAAGGACAAAGGATCGAAAACAAAAATCAAAAACAGTAAAAAGAAAAGAAGGAAAAAAAAAGAAAACGGTCAGCATCAATAGCTTCTGGGATACAAAGAATTAGTAAATAAAATTAGAATAAAATTCAAGCCCTAACTCATATTGCCCCTAAATCCCCTAGCAACTATTGGTCAATTAACACCTGTCTCCTAAATGTTCCAGAAAAGGCACGGAACCTTTGAGGCATATCCCCTAAAGCTAATCTTTCCATAAAGAAGTACTCGAAGTACTGGGTTCATTCCCCTGATAAGACTGACCAACCATTTAGCAACGGGACTATTTGGCGATCCAGCCACTGGTGCAGGTGGATCCATCGTCTGATGGGAGACCAATCCATGGCCACCGTCGAGCACTTTTCTCCACCATCTCTTTTAATTTTATTCTTCGGGTCAGTAAAACGGTTGAGTGTTGGGCTTTCAATTGGGATTGCAGGATATATTCCGGAGTAGAAAGTCTCTGGGTCATAATGATAGGTCATCGGACGTACTCATTGCATAGGAATTGGATAGGTATGAATAGGAAAACACGGTTCTACTGAGAAAGATTCGTACGGAACCTCCCCTTTCTTTGCCCTGTCGATCTGATCCTTGTTTGGGAATTCTTTTTTCGTTTTAAACTTTCCTTTCTCAACGCTCTTCTAGCCGCAAGCGCTACCGCCTCAGCAGATTTCGCCTCAGCAAATTTCCATTTGCCTCTTAGGGTTAAGATTCCGACACAGCAGAGTTTCGCTAGGAGTATTTTTCCTGGACTGAGCCACAAAATTCGGTAGTACACGTGGCGAAGGAAGACGCCGTCTGAGGTGGACTACCTATTGTAATGAAACCCAAGGGTTTAGCAGAAATTTCCACGGAGACAATGTAGCATGCCGAGGCTGGGATAATTAATAGGGCTCCAGTATCACGAGATATCTTCACATGATCTTTGAAGATCCACGATGTGCTTCA